>NC_142761.1:4496907-4797026 GCF_054948205.1 Urtica dioica subsp. dioica
TACCCTCTCGAATACTCATCAACACGGCCTAATTAAAATTCACATTTGAAATCAATTGATGAGATTAATCCATACATTTAATTTTCTCTGAAGGAAAATCAACTAATAAACATCTGTTCCTTATGAATATCTTGAATAAATTCATCTTTTCAATCTAATATGAATGGCTAGCTCAAATCATTACGAAGACTCAATAGTCAATCACAAATTTTCATTTCATTAGTCCATGTTAATTAGTCTAGACTAAAAGGAAAATGAGATTTGAAAAGTTAAGAAAGAAACGTATTACCTAATTAATATACACAACTGTGATCCAAATTATAACCTATGATATTTATATCCTAAATGATCATATGTTAAATCACATTTTGACAATATTAGTGAAAAAATTATTTTTGCAAAGTGAATTATAAGTTCAATTCATAAAATTGATTGAGTTCACCAAAGTTCAACCGTAAGGTCAGTGACTCCATTGAAGAATTCACACTGAAAGCTTCACTATGCACTACTATTTTCATACATCGGATCTATTGAGTATCTTTCAAAGTTTACCCTCATGAATATCATTAATTATACATGAATCACAAAATTATACAATTATATCATTCTAGCTATTATTTTCTTCAACTCGTTTGTTATTTGTGAATAAACACAATAATTCTCAATGAAATGTAGCTAGCATGTCAAAATGCTTGATTCAATTAGATTAGTCAATTATTACAAGACATAGTTAATTTATTCACATTATAAAAAAGAATTAATGACATTTTTGCCCCCTCAACTATGTCGCCTTTAACAGGTTGCTCACTGAACAAAAAAAACTGCATTTTCACCCCTTCGTGATAGTATCAAATTGATCTTTAGTCCTTCTGGTACTTTTTTTCGTTAAAATAGACGGAATTTGACCATGTGCCCATCACGTGTTGACTGAAATAGGGGTATCAGTCAAAATTACAAAATAATAAATTAATAAAATTATCAGGAATAATAAATTACAAAATTTTAAGAGCCGGCGATGGTGACTTCAACCTCGACGCCGGGCTTGATGGTGATGGAAGTGATTTGCTTCACAACGTCCGACGAGCTGAAGAGATCGATCACACGCTTGTGAACTCGGAGCTCAAACACGTCCCATGTGTTTGTACTTTCGAAAACGAATACGAATTCAAAAGATTGAACAACAATATTATGTACTCGGAATTATCGAATTGATAATCGATCAATACCTTCACCGCAAGGAATTTTCTGGTGGTGATGTTCAAAACCTTGGTCGACATTCTCACCGGTCCCTTGACCTTGAGCCTCTTGTCCTTCGCTCCCCGAACCAAATCGCCACAAACTATCCACACGATACACACTAATTATAACCTAAATCTCAAATGGCCTATTCGATCCGGTATGTTTGATTTGAAGAGGACAAAAATGAGTGTGAGAGAGAGAGAGAGACCTTTATCGAGATTCTTGACGTTTTTGGAGGAGAGAGTGATTCTGATCCCGTGGACGATCTCTTGGGGGTCTTCAAGACCTGGCTTCGTCGGCTTCATCGCAGCGTACGCCATGGTTGGACCTTCTGTGCTTTATTTGGCGGCTGAGGGAAGGAAGAGGACGATGAATAAGCTTTAATACTCGAAGTCGTGATGGGCACGTGGTGGGCACGTGGTCAAATTCCGTCTCTTTTAACGAAAAAAGTAACAGAAGGACTAAAGATCAATTTGATACTATCACGAAGGGGTGAAAATGCAGTTTTTTTTGTTCATGGAGCAACCTGTTAAAGGCGACATAGTTGAGGGGGAAAAAATATCATTAATTCTATAAAAAATAAAGCATGATATGATATACATTGCACTTTAACAAATATTGTTCGTGAATTACATATCTATGTAAACTCATAACTCCAACATGACTAAGTTATTTCATAAACTGCTTTGACTCATCAAATGAAGATGAATAGCTATAAAAGTTATGTCTCATTATAATTTCAGGATTTTGGTTATCTTGAGTGTATTCATAGACAGTGACTTTAAGAATGTAAGTGCTAGATGAAGACTACAAGTGTTATATGGTTTTGACTTTAAGTTTTAGAAAGTGCACTGATCATATTCAATATTTTCATAAGAACTATAGAGTTTTCAACTCTCTATGTTTCATAATCAAAGATCACGAGTTCTTCTAACAGTCATCTATTAAAATCAATTGTTTTTTTCTTCTTAGGATTGCAAATAACACTTTTAAACAACCACTAGATGAGATGTCATGCAAATCTATATTTGTCTCTTCACATATTGTGAGTTTGTGAGGACAAAGTCTAGTAAATCAAAACACACTCAATGTGAATGAACGTTCAATATTATTTATTTGAATTCAGATTTACATAAATTTGCCTTTGAAAATGACTTATTACAATAAGTAAATATATAATCTACATCTACTTGTGGGCACTATATCCGAAAAGAAGACAACGAACATCCTTGGTAAAGCAATGGGCTACAACATATCAAACCCTTACTTTGTAGATATTGGAGTCCCGCATTTGATACTTTGGTGATGTTGGACTCCCACATAATAATTCTCTATTGGCAATCTAATAAGATCGTAACATACCACCATGCTTCCAACACCGATGTCCATGATGACCACTCTGAGTCGGTGTAAGACTAGCTTTGATACAAATTGCTACAACCTCTTGAGCATAGCTAATCATCATCAAGTAGGTATATATTAAGGCCCAAGATATTCTAAACCTACATACCCTACTAGGCTAAATATACTTGGTGAGGTGAAACTCCCACATGTTACTCTGTCTCTTATTTCACATGGCATCAAGGAGGCTCGGAGCTTGAACAAATTACTATTAAATAATGCAAACGCTAAAAAAGCATGCATAATTAAGTTATAATATTAGTTGTAGTTTAGAATAGTGTTGATGGATATCCATTTCATTTTAATCAATGTCAATACTCTTGTTCTTGTGTTTAGTACAAATTAATACGACCTTTTTATGATACCAAAACGAAAGATAAAGAAGAGATAACTAGTAATTTTAGGTGACGGATCATCAATTTCAAAGTTTTTTTTTTATATATTATAATATAGATCTTACCAAAGTTGTATTATAAATTAATCAAATGGAATTATTCAATTACTATATTGATATTGGTTGTAGTTACAGAATTATATTGTATTTAAGACATTAGATGAAAAGATTCGTTCAGAAAGATATCTGGGGATGATACAAATAGGATTCCATACAAATATATTAAAAACTTATGTATTGTTTATGTTTTTAACGTATTCCTTGGGTAACCTAATATTTTATGTAAAACTAAAATATCACTTACCATTAGTTTATGCTATTCAAATATAGTGTAGAATATATATTAAGTTATTCAATTGATCTGGTCAAACCCGAATTCTATAGTGGCGCTCATATCTATCTACATGCATTGTATAATATATATATATATATATATATATATATATATATTATATATATATATATATTATATATATATTAATAAGTATCAACAATACTTGAAAAAAAAAATAAAGCTTTTTCTAATGCGTCTGAAAGCTATTGAAATTCTCAATCAAATTTTTAATAGAAATTTACACAATTTAGAAGTATAAAGAAAATTTCGAAGAATAAGAATAAACTAATGAATATAATCTATACGTGCCAATGACTTAAAGTAGATATAACCGTTTCCACAATATTTTTAAACGTTAATAAGAAGAAAAATAATTTAATTTTACAAGTATTAAACATGTAATATGAACTCATCATGGTATAATTTTATTGCTGAAAGATATTTTAAGTTTCAGTTTATTGTATATTTATTATTAAATAATGTTAATCATATGCAACGAAAATGGGACATCAAGTAGTGATAGAAAAATTCAAAATATTCATTGGATTTATTCCCTCTGCAGTACAATTTATGTTATATCTTAAAGAATTCGGTAATAAAATATTTGGCTAATTAAAATAATGCAGACACTCACAGTCAGGTTGTCGATATATTGTGTAATGGAAACTCGTCTAGTTAACCTGACGTGGAACCTAGCTAATCTTGTTTTTGGACCAGTATTTCTTTTATTAAAATATTTACAACACTAAAAAACTATGATAAAAAAATGAGCTAGTTTAATCACGAACATTTAGCAACATGACCGCACACTTCCACAGCAAAGCATATTTTAGACGGAGGTTATTTGTAATTGTGTTACATGTGCAAATATTATCATATTTCGATTTTAGGTCTTTATATGTATATATGAAAATTTAAATTTTGTCATATAATTAATCTTTAATAAATTTTAATCAAATAGTCACCAAATTTTATTAACAAAATAAAAATAGAGGCTAATAATTGTAAATAATCGTTAATAATTATAAATAAATCATCATACTCCAAATACATAAACAGATCATGCTAAAGACATCCAAACAATGAAACATCACCATAATGATTATTTGTTTAAAATTACAATTAAAAACAACCAACAAAATGTCAACGTAGACCCTATTGAAATATAGATATTTACAATTTCCCCCTTAATATTTCTAAGTCTAAATCTCTGAAATTTAAGTATCCAGGTCCACCATTTAAGAATTTTTAAACTGATGACGAGTCTGGTAGAGCTAGTATTAGTTTATGTTTTGTAAAATATATTTTTATTTCATATTTTCATATAAACTGCAATTCTTTTTATAATATGGACTAGACTTTTAATTAGACTAGACGTTTTGTTTTTGTTATTTAACTTAAAATTGACAAATCAAAATCATCATGTATCCACGTACAATAATGTCAAACACATACATACCCATGGAGATTTTGTGTTGATAACAATTCATCAAGAATAAGGGTCTGAATAAATTTTGAAGACAGTAAGAATGATTAGATAAAAGAAGGCAAATATTCTTATAGACTAAAAAATTAACTATGACATTAAAATTAGATAATAAAACTCCAGTGTTGAGTATTTTTTTTTTTTAATTGGATACGAGTAGGGTAGTACACCTCTGAATCTCTCTCTCTCTTTCTCTCTCTCTCTCTCATATTCTCTGAATCTCTCTCTCTCTCTCTCTCTCTCTCATATTCTGTTATGGTATCAGAGCTAGTACTCAAACAAATCTAGATCTTCGATCGCAATTCAAGCTACGTCAATGGCGAATCAATCCATACCTCCGATGTACACCGATCCACAAGTTCAAAGCTCGACAACTCCGATCCAAGCGTATCATAACTATGTTCCGCATATGAATCCTTTGACGCTCCGATTGGATCGCAACAATTTCCAATTCTGGAGTTCTCAGGTTCTCTCAACCACGCGCGCTCACGGACTTGAAGGTTTCTTATTTGGATCAGTACCTATTCCATCTCAATTTCTCAATTCAGCTGATTCAACCGGTGCTGCAACTAGAATTCCTAATCCAAAGTATGTACTCTGGCTTCGTCATGATCAATTTCTCTTGAGCTGGCTGTTTGCTTCGATCTCGGAGAGCATGCTCGGACATGTCAATCGGTGCCTCAGATCTTCAGATGTTTGGTCAACTCTTGGCCAGATCTTTCAGACAACCTCGAAGGCAAGAGTTCTTCAACTACGTCTCTTACTTCAGACTACGAAGAAAGGAAGCATGAGTATTGATGAATTCATTCTCAAGATGAAAGGAATTGTAGACAATCTAAGCTACTCTGGATCGGCAATCAAGGATGATGATCTGGTGCTATACATCCTTGGTGGCCTTGGATCCGAGTATGAGTCAGTTGTAGTCAATCTGACTAGTAGATCTGATGATCTTAGTCTATCAGAGGTTCAGTTTTCTCTTCAATCTCAAGAGATGAGAATTGAAGCACTCAGCTCCTCAGCCACAACTGACCTCACACCAATGGCAAATCTCGCACATCGCGGCAGTGGGAGAGGAAACAACGGTGGAGGCAGGCGAGGAAGAGGTCGTGGAAGAGGAAATGGAGGACGCTACTCCAACAACAACTCAAGGCCTGTGTGTCAATTGTGTGGCCGCATAGGTCACCTGGCCTTCAAATGCTTCCACAGGTTTGACCTCCAGTTCCAACGTTCTACTCCGCAGCAGAGTCAGAACTCAGCAAACTCACCTCAGTCACAGCAGCAACCTCATGCTTACACGGCGTCAGGTCAAGATGAAGAGGTCTCTCAAGACTGGTTTCTAGACAGTGGTGCCACTCATCATGTGACTTCTGATCTAAGCAACCTCAGCATCAACTCCGACTACAAAGGCAAGAACAAGCTGGTAGTTGGTAATGGTACGTCTCTTCCTATTTTACATATTGGTAGTTCACATCTAAAGACCAAACAAGATAACCTGCTCTTAAACAATATCCTTCATGTTCCTCACATAACCAAAAACCTGATCAGTATATCAAAGTTCACCAAGGATAACAAAATTCTGATTGAATTCTATCATGATCGTTGTCTTATCAAGGACAAGGATTCGAAGAGAGTTCTTCTGGTGGCAGGAATTAAGGATGGTCTGTATCAACTCGATATCTCAAAGATTGACCTGCCTCTCAAACCAAAACTTCAGGCTTTTGTGTCGTCACTAAGTGGTGTCATGTTTTCTGATTGTAGTCCTGGTCATAGGTGTTGTACCTCAATAAAACAGTGTAGTTGTAGAAAGTCTGATACTATTGTACCAAGTCAGAGTCAGAGTCTTGTATGTCAGAGTCAGAGTCTTGTTTTTACTACTGAGTCCAATAATGCTCACACAGCTGATGTAAACACATGGCATAGAAGGTTAGGTCATCCATCAAAAGATATCTTGAGTCATGTTCTGAAAAGTGTAAAGTGCACTCAATCTTTGTCAAAATTGAACTTCTGTAATGACTGTAATGTTGCCAAATTGCATCAATTCAATTTCACTCCTTTAATCGCAAAATCCACAACTCCTTTTGATCTTGTTGTCTCTGATCTTTGGGGACCCTCTCCTGATATTTCTGTTGACGGTTACAGATATTATGTCCATTTTGTCGATGATTTTACACGTTTCACTTGGATATTCCCTCTGAAAACAAAATCAGAAGTTCTAACTTGCTTCACACGTTTTAACACATATGTAGAAAGACAATTTGCCACAAAAATAAAAGCCTTTCAAAGTGACTGGGGGGGGGGGGGGGGGGGGGGGGGGGGGGGGGGGGGGGTGGGGGGTGAGTACAGGCCTCTTGGACCACTACTCAGCCACTTAGGCATTGCTTTCAGAAAATCATGTCCTCACACTCATCAACAAAATGACAAAGCTGAAAGAAAACACTTGCACATCACAGAAATGGGGCTCACACTGTTGTCTCAAGCCAAAATGCCTTATAAGTTCTGGTGGGATGCTTTTGTCACAACCGTTTATACCATAAACAGGATTCCATAAAAAATTCTTCAGTTCAAAAGTCCTTACCAATTGCTGTTTAAAAGACCACCAGATTTCAATTTTCTCAAAGTGTTTGGTGTGGCTTGTTTTCCTTGTCTGTGTCCTTATAATCAACACAAATTCAGATTCAAGTCTTCTTTGTGTGTGTTTCTTGGTTACAGTCCAGCTCACAGGGGTTATAGATGTCTGCATAGCTCAGGTAGAGTCTACATTTCTCGGTCAGTCATGTTCAATGAGTCACATTATCCTTACATAGAACTGTTTTCATCAAGTCAGGTCTTACCTGTGTCCACCTGTCATACCTGTGCCTATCCCCCGACCTTACCTCAGATCACTAGAATCAACCCACTCACAACCCAAAACACATCTAGCCAGTCACTTTCAAGCGTTTCTCCTGATCACTCAGCATCCAGTACATCTCATAGTTCACCTCAGACAACTGAACATCCCATGCAACAACACAACTCTCAAAATCATCCCTCACAGCACTTACAAAACCAACAGCCTCTTCAAAATCTGGTCACCCAACATCAATCCCTTAACACTCATAACATGACAACTCGTTCAAAAGCAGGAATATCTAGACCTAGGGTCTTTAATGTTGAATTACCTCTGTGTAATGGGATAGATGATGAACCACATACTGCCAGTGAAGCACTAACCAATCCCAGGTGGAGAGCTGCTATGGATGTGGAGTTCAAAGCCTTGCAGGATAACGAGACTTGGTCACTGGTCCCAGCCTCTCAAGCTCCATCTGTGGTGAGTACGAAGTGGATTTTCAAGGCCAAGCGGAATGCTGATGGAACGTTGAACAAGCTTAAAGCTCGCCTGGTAGCCCGAGGGTTTGAGCAAACAACTGGTGTTGACTTTTTTGAGACGTTCAGTCCTGTGATCAAACCAGCTACACTGAAGGTTATCTTCACATTGGCTGTTACTTTCCAGTGGGATATCAAGCAGGTTGACATTAATAATGCTTTTCTCAATGGAGTGCTTCATGAAGAGGTCTATGTCACTCAGCCAGAAAGATATGAAGACTCATCCAAACCACTGCATCTCTGCAAACTCCACAAAGCGCTTTATGGCTTGAAGCAAGCTCCTAGAGCATGGTATGACCAACTCAGTTCAGCATTGCTTCAGTGGGGATTCATCAATTCAACCTCAGACACATCACTGTTTATCTACAAACATGGAGGAAAGTGTATTTTTCTGCTTGTTTATGTAGATGACATCTTGGTTACGGGTAATGACCCGGCTCTAATCTCAAAGGCAATATCTGATTTGGATAAAAACTTCACGCTAAAGAGCCTAGGGTCTATCAGTTTCTTTCTTGGCTTTGAAGCAACCAGGACTGCACATGGCATGAGTCTAACACAGAAGAAGTATGTGCGAGATCTGCTAATCAAAACTAACATGGCTGATGCTAATTCAAGTCCTACACCCATGTGTCCTAGTCATAAACTTCATAAAGGGGACAATGAAGCTTTTGATCAAGTCTCACTTTACAGAAGTACTATTGGTTCTCTGCAGTACCTAACTATGACTCGATCGGACATAGCCTATGCTGTGAACAGGCTTAGTCAATTCCTTCAGTCTCCTACAGTAAAACACTGGACTGCTTGTAAAAGGCTTCTCAGATACTTGGCTGGCACTCAACACTATGGTCTGCACTTCACAGCTGCTCCCAATCTGCAATTGTCTGCGTTTACTGATGTAGATTGGGCCTGAAATCTAGATGATCGACGCTCTATAGGTGGACTGTGCGTGTTTCTTGACAACACTCTCATCACGTGGTCATCTAAGAAGCAAGATGTTGTTGCACGAAGCTCAACTGAGTCTGAATATCGAGCCTTGGCATCAGCTACGTCAGAACTAGTCTGGTTGCGAGCTCTATTCACTGAGCTTGGTGTGGCATTAGCACAAGGGCCTTCAATCATATGGTGTGATAACACAGGTGCAACATGGTTAGCTTCAAATCCTGTTTTCCATGCTCGCACCAAGCACATAGAAGTGGATGTGCATTTCTGTTGGGAATATTGCCCACTTGAAGATAATAAATAAATGATTGTTGAATTCGATAATAAGATTACTTTATTAGCATTATATCATTAGTGGGTTGAGTTCTAAACAATTAGAATCAATAACAACTATCTTCCATAGCCTCCGTATTAAACTGAGTCACGTGCTGGGCACCTGAGTTCGGGCGGTGTGCTAAAACATGGTCGATGACTGATATACGCCTGGAAAGCTATATCTAAAGTCATATATGTGGAACACATGGGTGAAGGCTGATCACTATGTGGGAGCATTCTACACTTGTGGTAAGTGTACGACCTGGACAGGTCTTGGTGTAGATGTGTCGTTTAAGGACCGTTACGACACACTAACCGAGGCCACTATGATGGTCACAGTGAGACTTGATCTAAATCCTGAAGTGATCATGGACACTGGGTTATGTTGCTGAGCTCTTTGACTCATTCGCTAAAAGGCTATTCATGCTAATCACAGCTTATGTCTTGGGAGTTTTCTCAGAGCATGATTCGAGTGGGAAGTGATTTACAGATACGGAATCCAGCCTTCCTGAAAGAAGGTTAATGTTCACTCACCTAAGGGTTGATTCCAGAACCAATAGATTGCTAGCACTTTCGAAGTAAGTAACGTTCGAAAGAATCTTTCGCTGGGGAAGCAACCATGCTTAGGGCTGATATGTATCAAGAAAAGTATAACGGAAAAATTGACTTCTCTTGACACGGGTTGAACCTGGAGGATCTTGATCACGAACTGACTATATCAGTGGACACTCGTCACGATGAGTAAATATAATTCTAGTATAAAGGAGAGTTCAGTCTTGGCTTACAAGGTGGAGTATTTGACCAAGATTATACGAATCGATGGACAAAAGAGAAATGACTATTTCGTCTTTTTCCATCGGATTTGTTAAGCTCCTATTACTAGGTCCATAGTCCCCGATTCGGCTCTGATAAAGACGGATAAGAACTTTCGTATAATAATGTTTATCATTATTAATCTCACTTACTGTAATTGTGATTGACAGCATTAATTCTGGAAAACGGGTATTCGCAGAATTAAATAAATATTTATGGTAGAATTGTTTATTTATTGTTTGATCAAGTAAATAAACAATTATTAATTATTTGTTTATTGTTGGACCAAGTAAATAAATGATTAATTGGGTTTTAAGCAATTGGGCCTTTCACACATGGAAAATTCGAATTAGGATTTTTGGCACTAGGGTTTGCGCAAATCTCCTTGGCCGTGTGCCATCAAGTTCGAAATTTCAATATTGGTATTTACCAATATTTTCTCTTTAGTTGTTTAAATAAAGGAGAGAGAAAAATATAAGATATTGTGCTATATTTTCTCCTTATTTAAAGGAAAGTATTTAGGAGAATATTTAGGAGAATATTTAGGAGAATAATATATTCTCCTTTATTATCTCACAAAATAAATTATTCTCTATTTAAATAAAAGAATAATATCTCATAGATATTGATCTGATGGATGAGAGAAAAAGTAGGATTCACTTGTTGAGATCCAATGGCCTAGATTAAAGCCTCTAGTGTGAACACAATAAAAGGAAATAAAATATTCTGGAAGATTCCATGAATATATCTTTTTTACTACTATAAATAGGGGTTCATGAGAAGGCAAAAATTAATGATTTTGACCTAATAATTTCGTGGCTATCCCTCTTGGCCGTGTGAAATTCTCTCTCTCTTCCCCTCGGAAATTCGTTTCCATTCTTAGTAAAATAAGAGCGAGATCTCGAAACACCTAGTTTCGTGATCTAGTGAGATAAAGACTGTGCCCACTCACCTTTCTTATTCGCCTCGGAGATTACGTTTCGGATGACTAAGGTGTCATCCTCGAGTCCTTCATCAAGATGACTCAAGACGAAGACGGATTGTGAAAGCTTTCAGTTCGTGAGCCAAAAACTGTAAGTATTCGTTTTTCGCTCTAATCGGTTGCTTGACTTATAACTAGATCTTGTTAATTATAACCATAATTTAATTAGCTTATGATCAGCGTAATTAATTTTTTTTCCGCATTAATATGGTTATATGGTGGAATCATATTAAAAGATTCGCATCGGAGCGATCGTTCGTGTCTGATGCGAGCCCGATCCACCAACAAGTGGTATCAGAGCTAGTTGTTATGATTAACTAATCGATTCGTTCTTGTAATTAATTTAAATATGGTTTGAATGAAATTATATGTGGATGTGAATTTCATGCAATTCAATATATGATATGTGGATTGTGATTCGTGGTTTGATCGTAGAATATTTGATTCTCGCTTTTCTAGATTTTTTGTAAACCCGAAATTCAAAGGGTATAGGTTTTATGTAATTATTATTATTATTGTTGTAATCCGATGGTGCGACGTTCTAGATCACGAAGATTGACGAGAGACGGACACACAACGAAGAAGCATGACGGATGAAGAAAGCCTCCACGACTACGCCACAAGAAAACTTGTCACAAAATTTTGTGACAAGTCTCGGCCGTCCTCTTAGTGCCGGGCCGCGCCCTCGTGGCGGCGGCAGTCCGGTGCAGCCTCAAATCTAATCTTGACCTAGGTCAAGATTAGAGGATTCGTTCGAGCCTCAGCCCGGAAACCCTAGTGGGCCCACGGGCCCACTCATTAAAAAAAAAATACCGAAAAAAAAATTATTAAGTTTTTAAATGTTTTATTTAATTAATTATAGAATTAATGACATTTTTGGCCCCTCGTCTTTGACCTCTTTAACACCTTGGTCCCTGATTAAAAAAACTTGCAGTCTTGACCTATTATGATAGTCATTTTTTCACTTTCAGTCCTTCTGTTAAAAAAACCGTCAAAACAGATGAAAAATGGATCATGTGCGCATCACGTGACTTTTAAATGAGGACAAAATCGTAATTTAATAATAAATTAAAAAATAAATCATATTACAATTAAAATTAATAAAATAAATATAAATAAAAATAAGAATTCTAAAAATAAAAACAAATATCTTCTTCTCTCTCTATCTTTCCTTCCTCATCTTTCTTTCTGCTTCTTCTTCTTCAATCATGCGCGCCATCAACGGTCAACCGAGCTCGACTGTGTCGCGCGTCCGCCGAGGCTGAGAGAGATCGTCCGGCGACCACCGAGTTCTCGAGTTTTCCAGATCTGCGCGACGATGGCCACTCCTCCTCTAGTTCGGCGATACCCACTTCTAGGTCGTCCTCCCCACGCGGTCTTGTGCTGCCGGCGCCTTCTTTTGGCGGTGTTCTTATGTGGCGGCCTCTGGGCATCAAGATCTACAGGTATCCCTCGCCGTCCTTGCGCCGGCGGCGAGCTCTTCGATCGGATCATCGCGAAAGGACACTACTCCGAGTGCGCCGCCGCCGTGATCTGCCGCCAGAACGTCAACGTTGTCCACGGCTGTCACGCCATGGGAGTTATGCACCGAGACCTCAAGCCGGAGAATTTCCTTCTTCTCAGTAAGGCCGAGGATTCGCCGCTCAAGGTAACCGATTTCGGTCTCTGCGTCTTCATCAAGCCTGGTAAGTCGGTCGTGGTTGACCTCATCAAGAAGATTTTCAAACTCGAAAACTAATTGAATTTCGTGAGAATCTAAAATCACTCGCATTGTTAGGAATATGATATCATCTTTGGAAAGCATTTTGAGCGAGAATCTAAAATCACTCGCTTTTCGTGGTTCTCATCGCTGCGCGTTGAAATGTTACCTTCTCTGTTTTAATAATACAATTTTTAATCTTCTCTTCTTTGCAATTATTAGGTTTTTGTTGTTAATTATCCTCTGATTGATACTTTCTTGTTATAATGGTTTTCTGGATATTAGAGTAGGGTTTATGAAGCCATAAAACATAAATTCGGGGACATATATTCCGACGATACATATAAACCAAGAGGGCTTTAAGTCCTTAGATTACAACGAGTGATAATTTCGAAAGAAGTGCTCTTATATGGTTTCGGGATTTGATTGATTTTCGGAAATAAAAATCTACTGTGTATACTCAGGCATTGGTTACAATTTTTTCTGTGTGTGTGTCTGTGTGTGTGTCCTGGAGGCCGAGCCACCTCTTGCAGACGAGCGAGTTCGCGGTTCTCTGAGAGCTCGGAAGCCGGGAGAGGATTCTGAGCAGAGTCTCGTCGGGCAAGAGGAGAGTCTGGTCGGAATCGGCGGCTCTGAGAGGGCGGGAAGTGGGGCCGGGCCGCGGAGGAGTCGCTCGGGAGAATCGACACGCGTTGGACGCGTACCAGGCGACCCAGGTCCTGAAGATTTATTTTAATGGTGGTGGTGGTATTGTAGTGGGGGATTGAGAAGATTTATTTATTTATATATCTATTAACAATAATTAGGAAGTAGAATAGGTAAGGGTATTATGATAATTTCCTTTTTTTTGTTTTACACGTGAGAATTTTCAGTCAATTTTAACAACAATGCTAACAGAAGGATTGTAAGTGAAAAAATGACTATCATAATGGGCCAAGACTGTAAGTTTTTTTAATCAGGGACCAATGTGTTAAAGAGGTCTAAGACGATGGGTCAAAAATGTCATTAATTCTTAATTATATGGGCTGAGCCCTAATGATTTTTATTTAAAACATTACAAAATAAATGATTATGATATCGATTTATTTTAATGGGACATTGGAATGGGCCCTTACTTAATTAATTTTTTCGATAAAAAATTAGAAAAATTAAATAATTTGATATTGATTTATTTTTCTAAGGGACATAAGAATGGGCCCAATTGAATCCATGGGCCAATATGATTGGGCTCATCTTGATTTACTTTATAGAATCAAATAGGAAATGATCAATTCGAATCAAACCATTCTTGCATGTTCTTGCTTGTTTATTTAATTACTATGCCATGCTTGTATGCTATAACTTAGATCATGTATCGTATGTTAATGGTTGTCATGGGCTTTCATTCATTAATATTGTCTAATTGGATTAGGATAGTTAATTAATGAATAGTTGAATGGATCGGAGAGCTCTGTCACCAAGCCGATAAGAGGCTAAGCTGAGAGGTACTTAAGAAGACCTAGTGTCTCACCTTCTCTACTGGGAGCTTTTCCGTGATGGAATACTTTTAGGATAATCAAGACTAGATGTCACGAATTCCTAATCACTAAGCTATATCGAAACATCTGTTTTTAAGGGTAGCTTAGAAACACTCGAGTTTTTAATGACTTAGTTAACTCGAGTGGATTACCTAGATTAAAGTTAATGCTAGGAAAATTAAAATACTGAAAGTATATTGAGTTGTTGGTCTCCAACATTGACACAACACCGTGAGGATGAAAGATCCCCTCGTGACTGGCGGTTTTCTAAACATGGTGGTCAGTTCCATTCGGAAGGGCTTTTCTGATTCCAATACCAAGGTTGTGTCTCTCACGATAGGTGGGAGGGTTGATCTCTGCGTGTACTAGTTACGCTAGTGCGTATGAGCTAGATTTCTTTCACTGAAATGTTGGGTTGACTCATGCATGAACCGACCGGTGGTTGCTCATGTGGCCAAAGATTCCTATAAAAATGGTAGTTAGTGAGCATAGTTATGAATGTGCATGTACTATGATTACTCACTAATCTGAGATGGTTCTCATTTTTACTAGGTGCACTCCGTTACGTCACCAGAGTGAAACAGACTGTGGCTATTAGTCGAATTACCTTGGAATATAAAAACTGGGTTCTTTTGATTAGTATTTTATCTAGTGCATGTTTGCATTATAGTTTTTATTTCCTAAATTATATTGATAGTTGTTTCTTTTCATATTGTTAATAAATGTACTTTTATGTTTTTAGTAATCATGTCGAACCCTATTATGGCCCTGTTGTCGAAAGACGTCCTGACTGGAGATAACTTCCCTAAGTGGAAGTCGAATCTCAACATTGTGCTTGTGAGTGAAAGCATTCGCTTTATCCTCACTGAAGACAGACCTCCTCTTCCTGCTCATGGTGCCTCCAAGAACTTGATGGAGGACTATGACAAGTGGACTACTGCCAATAACAAGGCGGTGGCCTACATGCTCGCAAGCATATCTGATGCGTTGCGAACTAAGATGGAAGGGAAGGAGACCGCTGTGGAGATCCTTGACTCGTTGCAACAAATGTTTGGGATGCAAAGCGAGCAAGCCCGCATTGAGCTCATCCGTAAGTGCACTGGCACTAGGATGACTGCGGGAACTCCGGTGAGGGATCATGTCATGAAGATGACTAACTACTTCACCGAAGCTGAACTCCATGGGGCACATATGGATGAGGTTACTCAGGTGAGAATAATCCTGAATTCCATTTCGAGTGACTTCATACAGTTTACGTCCAACTACATCATGAACAAGTTGACGTATGGACTGTCTCAGCTGTTGAATGAGCTACAGACTTTCGAGTCTATCACTCGACATGGGAAGAACAAAGGGTCAGCTCTCTATGCTGACAAGAGTTCTTCGCCTAAAACCAAGAAGATGTTGACTTCTGGTGCTGAGTCATCTAAGGCACATCCGAATACTTCAAAGGGGAAAGGTCCCGCTAAGAAGGAAAGGAAGAACTTCAAGAGAATTGGAAAAGGAAAAGAAAAGAAGCGAGAAAGCATTGATAAATGTCACCACTGTAACACTGAAGGCCATTGGAAGAGGCATTGTCCTTTGTACTTGGCCGAGCTTGAGAAAAATAAGAAGAATGCTGGTATTGTACCTTAAAATTCATGAATAGAGATATCCTAAAAATGTTTTGAGGATAATTATTCATGAGCATACTTCTTTTCTTGTTGCAGAGCAGATCTGATGGAGCACACATGTGTAGACGAGCTTGCTGAACAATGTCGGATTCAAGCCCGAATTGTAGAGAAGCTCATGCTCCGTTTGAAGATCTAATTTCCCGCTAGTTTTATTACTTTCATTTTTGGATTTATTTTTTAAACATGGGATGTGTCATTTAATAATCCGAGGTTTTCTGGATTGTAGCCTTTATGGCTATTCCAGAAAGGATGAATCTTTCTTTCTTTATGTTTTATTACATTATTTATGAACACATGGTTGTGTCTTTAAATAGTTCCTTCTATTGAATGCCTTGATTGCTTTTATGATATTTGAATATGCATGAATGCTTATGTCCTTATGAAAAAGATATAGAATATGAAGGTCACGTTTTTTTTTTCCGTTCATATGCTATATAGAAGCACAATAAATAAATATAAATATTTTCTAAGTTATTATCTCTGTTAGAATTTAATTAGCTTTTATTGCTTCATTAAATTCTTATGTTGAATATGTTTTATTGTTTAAGAACTATTTAGAGCTTTGAAAGCGTCTAAATAATTATTACCATTATTCGACAATGACTTGTGCGAATAATAAGTAATAAAGGAGACACAACTAAGAGTTAGTGTTGATGATGAATTAAATTAATGGGAGCTTCCTTAATTGGAACCTAGTCACTAATATTCGTATTGATTGAGTGGGAGCATCCTTGAATGGAACCTAGTCACTCTAGATTTATTGATTGAGTGGGAGCATCCTTAATTGGAACCTAGCCAGTCTAAAATTCAATAATCGAGTAAGAGCATCCTTAGCTGGAACCTAGCTACTTTTATTCATTGACTTAGTGGGAGCATCCATAAATGGAACCTAGCCACTAAATAACAAATATTATTGAGTGGGAGTATCCTTAATTGGATTCTAGTCACTATTGTTCAATAAAAGAGTGTGAGCTTTCTTTAATGAAATCTAGCCACTTGTTGTTCAATAAATAGCAACATCGTTCATAGGATTAAACTCATCATTGAAGATGGCATCCTTAACCGGAATGTATATGCTATTATTCAATAATTAAAGTGGAAGAGTAATCAATGATTACCTTGCCACATAAATCAATGAATTGAAAGGAATGATAATTTTGAATTATCTTGTCGTTAAAATCAATAACCTAGTGGGAGCATCCTAGAATGGATCCTTGTCACTCTCATCAGCAATAAACTTTCCTTGAATGGAAAGACATGATCTTGAGATATCACTCTCGATCATACTAACTTGTCTGAAAGTTATTAGCCCATATTTATTAGATCTACCTGTTAAGCTATTAGCTTAAAGGAATAGAGAGATCTATAAAATGATTAATGAAATGGTTTAAGCTTTAATAAGCTATAAGGTAAGGGATTGAGCCCTTAAGGAGAGACATTATCATCGATGATAGTCTTCTTTCTGATACCACGAACCACTTCATTAGGGATCTTCAAAATTGAAGATGAACTGTCCTTTGAGGATGAAGTTCCAATAACATAAAGACATGGATCAAAGTAGTTATACTACTAAACCTTTTGAAATATGAAAGGTAGATCCTAAGTACTTAACAAACTAATCATGATTGTACATGGATGTTTGTTATAATCAATATTTTGAGAATGATCGATAAGTGTAGCTCCTAAACAAGTGTCATGAATAAAGTCATTACTATTATAGTTCTAGACCTCATTATGACACAAGTAAATTGACTGAGCTAACTGTTTCTAAAATTAAATTCAGAAACGACATGCTCGTTCCATTATGTCTCAAACATACTTATTGACATAAGGTATGAGCTCAATATTGAGGCTATTGACATTGTCTTTAAAATGACTAATAATTAGACCTTAGACAATGTCGTATTTCCGAGAATAACTACATGTGTAGTAAACACTGTAATTTCTGGAAATAGTGAGATACTTAGTTGTTTAAATATAGTAGATCCTTAAAGTCCTGTGTATATATTGAATATGAACACGACAAACAAGGATGAACTATAAATAACAAAGTAATGGAAATAAGTCAATAAAGTTCTTATTTAAACACGTTCAATAAATCTCACTATAGTAAGTGGTGGTGAGATCCAACCACGCAATGGTGCAACCTGTTTTGGCACCAAATGGATGTACACCTTGATAGGGAGACTTGTTATCTTTAGATATAAAGTCTGGTGTATAATCTAAAGGTATGCGAAGTGTTAATTTGTTCTAAAGTAAATTTATTTATTATGAACAATTTGTCTTGACCTTAAATGGTAAGTCAAAGATCACTTGCAAAAATGCATGAACTAGAATAATATGAAAATGGGACATATGTCAGATCGACATAAATGATATAGTATAGATAAAAGTGGGAATCCATATGATGGGAATCTCAATCCTGGGTCAAGGTCTAAACCGTCTAGAATGATGGCAAAGAATTAAATTGGCTGAAGGAAACTTCTCTTCTCTGGTCAAAGTGGGAGATTGTTGGGAATATTGCCCACTTGAAGATAATAAATAAATGATTGCTAAATTCGATAATAAGATTACTTTATTAGCATTATATCATTAGTGGGTTGAGTTCTAAACAATTAGAATCAATAACAACTATCTTCCATAGCCTCCGTATTAAACTGAGTCACGTGCTGGGCACCCGAGTTCGGGCAGTGTGCTAAAACATGGTCGATGACTGATATACGCCTGGAAAGCTATATCTAAAGTCATATATGTGGAACACATGGGTGAAGGCTGATCACTATGTGGGAGCATTCTACACTTGTGGTAAGTGTACGACCTGGACAGGTCTTGGTGTAGATGTGTCGTTTAAGGACCATTACGACACATTAACCGATGCAACTATGATGGTCACAGTGAGACTTGATCTAAATCCTGAAGTGATCATGGACACTGGGTTATGTTGCTGAGCTCTTTGACTCATTCGCTAAAAGGTTATTCATGCTAATCACAGCTTATGTCTTGGGAGTTTTCTCAGAGCATGATTCGAGTGGGAAGTGATTTACAGATACGGAATCCAGCCTTCCCGAAAGAAGGTTAATGTTCACTCACCTAAGGGTTGATTCCAGAACCGATAGATTGCTAGCACTTTCGAAGTAAGTAACGTTCGAAAGAATCTTTCGCTGGGGAAGCAACAATGCTTAGGGCTGATATGTATCAAGAAAAGTATAACAGAAAAATTGACTTCTCTTGACACGGGTTGAACCTGGAGGATCTTGATCACGAACTGACTATATCAGTGGACACTCGTCACGATGAGTAAATATAATTCTAGTATAAAGGAGAGTTCAGTCTTGGCTTACAAGGTGGAGTATTTGACCAAGATTAGACGAATCGATGGACAAAAGAGAAAGGACTATTTCGTCTTTTTCATCGGATTTGTTAAGCTCCTATTACTAGGTCCATAGTCCCCGATTCGGCTCTGATAAAGGCGGATAAGAACTTTCGTATAATAATGTTTATCATTATTAATCTCACTTGCTGTAATTGTGATTGACAGCATTAATTCTGGAAAACGGGTATTCGCATAATTAAATAAATATTTATGGTAGAATTGTTTATTTATTGTTTGATCAAGTAAATAAACAATTATTAATTATTTGTTTATTGTTGGACCAAGTAAATAAATGATTAATTGAGTTTTAAGCAATTGGGCCTTGCACACATGGAAAATTCGAATTAGGATTTTTGGCACTAGGGTTTGCGCAAATCTCCTTGGCCGTGTGCCATCAAGTTCGAAATTTCAATATTGGTATTTACCAATATTTTCTCTTTAGTTGTTTAAATAAAGGAGAGAGAAAAATATAAGATATTGTGCTATATTTTCTCCTTATTTAAAGGAAAGTATTTAGGAGAATATTTAGGAGAATATTTAGGAGAATAATATATTCTCCTTTATTATCTCACAAAATAAATTATTCTCTATTTAAATAAAAGAATAATATCTCATAGATATTGATCTGATGGATGAGAGAAAAAGTAGGATTCACTTGTTGAGATCCAAGGGCCTAGATTAAAGCCTCTAGTGTGAACACAATAAAAGGAAATAAAATATTCTGGAAGATTCCATGAATATATCTTTTTTACTACTATAAATAGGGGTTCATGAGAAGACAAAAATTAATGATTTTGACCTAATAATTTCGTGGCTATCCCTCTTGGCCGTGTGAAATTCTCTCTCTCTTCCCCTCGGAAATTCGTTTCCATTCTTAGTAAAATAAGAGCGAGATCTCGAAACACCTAGTTTCGTGATCTAGTGAGATAAAGACTGTGCCCACTCATCTTTCTTATTCGCCTCGGAGATTACGTTTCGTAAGACTAAGGTGTCATCCTCGAGTCCTTCATCAAGACGACTCAAGACGAAGACGGATTGTGAAAGCTTTCAGTTCGTGAGCCAAAAACTGTAAGTATTCATTTTTCGCTCTAATCGGTTGCTTGACTTATATGCTCTCGTGAATTAAATTAATTAAACATAACTAGATCTTGTTAATTATAACCATAATTTAATTAGCTTATGATCAGTGTAATTAATTATTTTTCCGCATTAATATGGTTATATGGTGGAATCATATTAAAAGATTCGCATCGGAGCGATCGTTCGTGTCCGATGCGAGCCCGATCCACCAACAATTTCATCAGAGAAAAAGTGGCTCAAAAGGTTGTTGAAGTACGTTATGTGCCGACCACAGAACAGGTGGCAGATATGTTTACCAAGCCATTGACGATACCCCAGTTTGCGTTTCTAAGCTCCAAACTCAACATGACAACTCATGTTTAGTTTGAGGGAGTGTATTAGAGTATATCGTACAACCGTTAGATTGTTGTTAGTTACAGATGAACGGCTGTGCATTAAGCTCAAGTCAGTATTTATATACTCAGCGTGTTGTAACTGTACTCATTCAGTCATTCATACAAACAGTTATAACCACCTCTGAATCTCTCTCTCTCTCTCTCTCATATTCTGTTAGTAATAAATACAAGTGAACAATATTTTGATACAAGACACATTTAAAAGTCTAGGTCGGATGAAATCTAATCAAGGATCTATGCAGACATACGACATGTAAAAGAATGGGAGACATAATAAATTTTGAGCAAAATACAATAAATTTGTTGATGAAAAGATTCAAACAACTGTGACTATTAATCATTAAGAAAAAAGTTTTTCAATTGTACATGAAAAAAATTCTAATAGTAGTCTAGTAAGGAGATGGTGGAAGATAGATAATCCGTCTCTAATTCAATCCAAACATGAAGAAAAAAAAATTGTACATAGTTTATGAAAAAGTACAATATATAGACTCCGAACAAATGAAAATATACAAATAAAAGTTCATCGCGGTACGACAAAGGTCCTTTGAAGAGTGCGTGAGATGTAACGGTTGAAGTTAATCTAAAATAAATCTGGTCATCGGAACCAGAAGAAAGCGGAGTTCAGGTTCCATGATATACATTTTTGCCATCAGCAAATGGTATTGAACTTCCGGTTCTATTAGGGAACCGGAAGTGAAAATAGTTGAAAGGCATTCCTTCCGGTTATTTTTATAAAGACTAAATTTTTTACTTTTTTTTAAGCGAACCGCTAGACATCTAACAGCCTAGAAAACTAGCATTTATTGCCCATTGGGGCTCGACATGTTTTTAAACAGATTAATTTTTAATCCTCAATCATATAAATACTGTCTCATTCCACTCTTTTTCCTCGTAAATCAATCTATTTTTATCTCGAACTCTCAAATCCACTCAAGCTCTCCTACAATTATAGTTATCTTTATAATTGTAGCATATACTTTTGTCTATAATGAATAGTTTTGGCTTATGATATACAGTATTAGTTTAGAGTTTATATTTATAATATAGTCTTAATTTATATTTATATTTATAATATATAGCTTTTATTTTTTGTTTATATTCATAATATATAGTTATGATTTATAATTTATAGTATATATTTTGAAAATGTTTTCTTCTCGTCCAAGTTATAATCTCGTCTCCTTCAAAAAAAACATATTATCTCGTCAAACTTCTTCTAAGACGCCTCCACCGCCCGAGAATACACAACAAAATCTTGCCTCTCCTACTAACCAATTTCCCCAAAATTAATTAGATTTGTCTCAATTTCAAATTTTGAAAACAGCAAATATGACTCGAACCCTACCTTCATCACCCTCCTATGAGCCTCCGTCGTTCAATCAAACCGAAACCCAATTATACACAACAACCTCGTATCACTTACAATCACAATATTCTTGTAACAGAAAACCACAACCTCAAATAAGACCCCATCCTAGTATATCAAATGCAATACCAAAATATCCAAAGCCAACAACAAGAGGACTCACCAACACTACCTCCAACTCCACAACCACAAAAAGACTCACCACCACCATAAGAAGATGAACCTCCAAACGTAATTGTACCACCATCATGACCACCAAAACATATCTTGATCAAAGATATAGGATTTTCTTGCAGAAATTGGCAAAGGGACGGACTGAACTGGTAAATATACGACGTGTGGAAAAATCCCGAGGGTTAGCAACGACGAACAAGGGACTTCCTCCTACCACTACAAGATGTTCTTTGAATTTTACTCTTCAACTTCAACCAACTAAGTACATTAGATCCCGTAGAACTTAAGAGACAAATAGTTCAATACATTATTTCAACCCACCAACCATTTAGTCATGTAGAATCCGAAGGTTTTCTAAAATTTATGCATTATTTAGTACTTGCAATTCAAATCATTTCTAGAAAAACATTACAAAGAAACCCATTTTCATGTCGGTGTCGCTTAATGTGGCGTCAACCTTTAACACATGGTTGGCAAATTCAAATATGGATTTTATGAGTGTGTTATTTCTGAACATAGACAAGACTTGAAATTTTAATCAATATGATCATAGATTTTAGAAGAATAGAGAGGAGTCACACGGGTGATGCCATCCTAGCAATCTTATTAGTCACAATAGAAGATTGACATTTACGAGATAGAATCATTTTCATAACCTTAGACAATGTCACGAGTGGTGATACCATGATTACAAGCTTGAAATGATAGATACTTTGTGATGAAAAACTTCGCATATTATAAAGCTAATAGTCAAAGCAGGATCTAAAACCTTCGACCAATATATTACAAAAATTAAAGATATCTTTTTATGGATCAATATTTCAAACACTAGAGTAGATGAGCTTTAGAGGAGTTTTTTACTCAATGGCCATACAAAGATGACCTTCTATCTTGACCATAGGATTAGGTGAAATTCAACATAT
Source organism: Urtica dioica subsp. dioica (assembly GCF_054948205.1). Lineage (NCBI taxonomy): Eukaryota > Viridiplantae > Streptophyta > Magnoliopsida > Rosales > Urticaceae > Urtica > Urtica dioica. Next base: position 4,520,377 of record NC_142761.1, read on the forward strand.
TTAATGTTTCCAACTTCTTTGTCTCTAGGTTATTATGAGGTGTGATCGTATCATATGGAAGGCATTTGAGTTACGGTACGATAAATGACAAGGACATTTTTTGGCTAGCTTTTTTTTTTTTTAATTTCTCAACCTTTTTAATTAGATGAAACTTGTACATTATCTGCCATTAATATACCAACTGCTCATTTAGATATTCATTATGTTTAAAAAATAGCTGAACAAACCAACCATTTCAAAATTTTTGAAACGTGCATTGTAGCCATGAAAGCAAAATTTAACAAATATGAAGGTATATGTAAAATTTATTTTTTGTATGGCCTTTATGTATTTTAGACCCCTGATTAAATTTGAGGACTTTCGAAACATTTCCCAATAATTAAATGTTATACTGGTGATAATAAGTTACACATGATCATACTATGATCGTGATTTTTATTCTTCTCTCCTTTTAGGTCTTATTAGGAAAATATCACACCACGACCCAAGCCAAGTTTACCAGACAATGAATCAAGAAGTGCTAGCATGTTTCAACAACTCCATCATTATATAGTTGTTTGGTTTCATCTCCAAGTTTATCGCCAAGATCCTTGAGATCACAAAAATCGTTGGAACACGACGCGATCACACTCTTTAACTTCCAACAAGTTTGTTCCATGAGGCAAGACAATCTTGACCTTTTGGCGTAGTGGAGACAACACAAAAACATGTTTCCTATCTTGTTAAATTCAAACTTCTATTAAGTAGCTTGAGTTACATTCTCTGTATCCTAGTCTTGACTGCTAAATTCGAAGCTGTATTAAGTAGCTTGAGTTACATTATCGATGATATGATACGTAGTTTAAACGCTGAAACGTTAGAGGCAGTAACAATTGACAAAAATTAACTTTTTCATGATAGACGAGCTCAAGTCATTCATCAACATCGATCTCGTGGACGCTTTTACATATGGTTTCTCAAATGTAAATATTGAAGATTAGAATTGTATTTGTGTTTAATAGTTTTAACTTTGAAAAGTCTACTATTTCCTCTATCGAGATTTATCACTTTGGATTTGTTAGGAGAGGTTTGAACGAGACTTATTTCCGTTAAATCTTCTTCACTATCCCACTTTTTCGTTTTAATGCCTAGCTTAAATTTTTTAACAATTTAATCCATTATGAAATTGAATTAAAAACTATCTTTTTTATTTTTCATTTTAATGGATTTGGAATTTATAGTCTTGGAACAGGAAATTCCACTTCCAATAGAACGGAATTTCAGTCTTTAATGGCCGGAGGTCTATCTTCCATTAAAGATTAAAAAAAAAACAGAAATAAAGACGCAGGTTGGACATTTTCCAACTAAGTTTTTATAGTTGGGTCGTTGATGTTAAATAAATACGTAGTATAATCTTACATGAAGATAACAATATATTGGTTGATACTTTGATACCAATACAACCCAATCACGTTACTCATGATGTTTATCTCAAATAGTTTATTTCTTCCTTAAAAGAATTGATATAATGATTCATTAATCCAATCTCTTGATACAGAATGATGCATTTCGCATCCACTATGACTAATAAATATTAAATAGCATTTGTTTAGCGGCTACTTAATTTAATATTGAATATTAAATTGCCTTTGATTTGTTTTTAGATTTAAAAGCAACTTCTAGAAGGTCAACCTAAGTTCTGCCAACTATCCTTTACTAAACTACAAAAGCAACTAGATGGTCATTTTAATTGTTTCAAGATTTTCACTTGTAATTTGATTCCAAACTTACACGAGTACGAGTTAAACGATTTTTTTTTTTAACTTGGTAATTTTTAACAATTTTTTACTCCACTTTTAACCGGTTGAAATTATGAGATAGATTATGATAAAATTATATAGAGGGTAATTTTAACCAATAAGAACAGACTTTTTTTAGTGTATTTCTGGTATTTTTAATTTTTAATTTTTTTTAAATAACAGGCTCACGAAACATAGGGGGGGGGGGGGGGAATTATATGTACTCACTGCATAAAAAATTTCATGCACTTTAATTGTACTAATATATGTGAAAAACAAAAATTACTCAAAATCATTGGCTGCATTTTTCTCTGAATTTAGGGGTAATAATAATTGAACCAGGATTTTGTTTGGAATTACGTGCACTACTGAATCACTGATCTATACAAAAAGAGAAATAACTTGGAAACTTCTCAAGGACAGAGACTAAGAAAGAAAGAGAGATGATTTATGCCGTGATAGATTTTTCGTAAATAAAAAAAAGTAATATCAAGAATTCAGTCGTCATGTTTCGACAATAATCGACATTAAAAAAACAAACATAAAAAATACCCCGAATTAATTTTCCAACTAGAAAACAGTTACACAAGAATCGGCAATGTTTAACCAATCACTGCACTCACTTCTGAAGATGATCCTTCTATACAAATCTTCTAACAAAGGACACATTTTTTCTGTGTCCCAATTCAAATTTGGGGGTTTCTGAGAGACTAAGATCAATAATGCCTAGTGATTTAATAAAAAAAATATATTAAACCCATCTAAGAATCTCTAAACGCCTCTAAATCATACCATAACATTTAAGAAAAAAAAAAGAAAAAAAAGAGGGATAGATCATATTATGGTAGTTCTATAATAAAGCCTATGACTTTTTAGTCAACGCAGCGATTTCACTGTCCTGTTGCTTCTTCAAATGCCTCTGTGCCGTCGCGTTTACGATCTTCACGAAGAAGTTCATCAGCATGAGCCACACCACGGTGCTCCACACCGACGAGAACGAGAAATCCCACTTTTTCGCCTATAATAAAAAAAAATAAGAAAGGTTCATCGAATACGATCACCGGGTTTTTTTTTGGGAGATTAATGTTATTGCGTACCTTGATGTTAGACACGGGAGCGGGGGACATGTATTTCTCTTTGACCGCGTCGATTTTGGCGATGATTTTGGGGAGAGCCGAGGCTAGACCCGGGATGAAGCTGAGAACCCAAATCAATTCATTCTCTATCCAATTCAGGAGTTGGTTATTGCAAACCCCGATGATGAAGAAGGTCTGTTGAAGAGGGAAAAAACGAAACTCTTTCTCTCACGAGATTGCAACGTGGTTTTGTGTGAATAGTGTGAGAGAGAGTGACCATAACGAACCTGTATGTGGGTCTTGATGATGGCTTTCCCTAACAACGTTGCGAGGAAAAACTTCCAAAATGGGATTCCGAATTGTCCGCACATAATCCCGGCTAGATCGAATAGAGGATTTGGAACCTGGACTAACATTTCCAAGTTAAGTAATAATAAAAATTTATTAAATGCAGCTTCCAACTAAACATATAATTCTGATTTATGAATAAAGGGCTATAATGAAGAAAAAAAAACTCCAGACTTACCGAAGCAAGTACTAGTATTGTACCGAAGTTCATGTGTTGTGAGTGAGAGACGAGCCAGCGCTTGATTCGGTTGAGATGAGTGGCGAAAAATCCGGTGCCCTCGCTCGAGTCATCAAATTCTTCCATGGCGTCCACTTTCTCACCGGAAATGCTTGCTAATAACAAAAGTACCAAATCAAAATAAGTCAGGATATTGCGTTGCAGATCTTACAACCAAATCCTCCAATTTAGTACACAGAAAAGTATGCCAAGAGATGTTCAATGAATACACTATAATTTCTTGTTGGGAAAATATCAAATATATAACCCAGTTTGACGGAATGTTGCAATCATCTCCTTGGTTTGACATCATATCACAAAACTCACTCCAATATATATAAAAGAATTTGTATTCTTCTTTTATTCATCAGTAAGGGTATATTTTAGTATTCCAAGGAATATTCAAACAAATAAGTAAATGCAAATTGTTGACCGAAGGAGGAATTTTGTAAGAACACGCAGATACTTGTGAAATAAATGGTTTACTGATTGTGTAAAATTGACATTTTTCCTTTATTATTCACATATTAGCTTTTATATTGAGCACTTTCCCAGGTTCGATTCGCCCAATACCCAAAAAAAACTCGAGGTCTCTAGAAGGGTCACGTGGCTAAACCTGGGCAATTGGAGCAGAAGAGAACCAGAATTCTCCTCCGTTCCAGTAGCGAAACAGAGCCAGCTAATTACAGTTCTGCAAACAGTGGCAGAACGGAATTTATGTTCTTTCCGCCACTATTCAGGTTGTTTTTTTTCTTTCTTTCTTTCTAAAACTAGACGGTAATTTCAGTTCTTGAATGTTTTTTTTTCAAATAGTAAGGAAACGGAAGTTCCATTCTGGTTTGACCAGAAATCCAGCCACTTTCAGAACGGAAAACTCCACTCCGGTCAAAATAAGAAATTCCACGGCACACACACAAAAAAAATTTGAGAATGCGGAAGAATGAAGATTTTTTTTTTTTTTTTTTGCATACCTGCCCTTGAAATAAAATACGGCGGAAGCTCCCCGATTGCTGTCCCGATGCCCCAAAGAACCGCTTCTATCTGGACATTAGGCAATATGCTGCTGAGTGGGACCCGCAAACCATGGACCAGTGGGAAAATCGGGGGCCCGAATTCGGAGCAGTCTTTATCAAGCCACGAGGGAACACTTTTCAGCTGTATCGTATCGTAAGGAGCGCTTTTCAAGTCCACTCGGCCGCACTGCATTGCCTTTAGGGTGAAGAGAGCGATGTGTGGGCCGAGATACAGGACAAACGTGTGCAATCCCGATCCTGAAGCGAGCGAAAAAAAGATTTGCGCACTTTTTTTAAACGAACGCCGAGGGGTACAAAATTTGTATCGGGTTTAGAATCTCGACGAGCTTTTCACTTACCGAGACCGATTGATGATGCAACTCCGAGGGCCGTCCACCATAGCCCGAACCGAAAATATTTTACAAGCTCCTCGACGCTCTAAGAAATAACCACCAATTAATCGAGGAAAAAGTGCACAATAGTGATATCCATGGATTCCTCATCATTGACAGAGCGGGTAAAAAGCTTATTCTTTTTATTTTTATTTTTAAGATGATGAAGTACATTCTTGGGACTTTTGGTAATCAAATTTGCAACTAAATGGAAAGAAAGATTAATAAAAGATGTAATTTGGATATCTGAGAGCTCTTCGATTAAACAATGGCAAATCCAAGTAATTTGAGACACCCTTTGGCTCTCCCAACACCAATTTTTTCTCATATCTCCCTATTTATAGACTAATACAACTTCTAATTCTTCTATTCTCACATTATTATACTTCCACTATATCTAATATCCCAATATCACATCTAATGGACCAACAATAAGAACAATGTTAAAGAAAATTTCAACTCTTGATGGCATTATAGTTTAATAAGCATATGATCATCATCCCCATAGAAATTCAAATATTCTTCAAAACTATTTTCAGCAACATATTTTAAAATATATATATATATATATATTTATTAGAAAGGTTTGACTACCTTTTCGTGGGATCCGTCGATGGTCATGAGAAGAATTCCGACGGCCATAGCCACGGCACTCAAAAGCATAAGCCAACCACCTTTTGCTAACAAATACGATGTGGTGCGTGTTATATAGAGAATCACAGCCAAGACAAAGTACTTCACAGTTTTGAAAGGGTGCGATGAAAGTGTCAAACTATCGAGATCATTTTGATGCTTCTCACGAACCGCTGCACCATGAAAACGACACACAAGCTTTTTCATCAGAATCGAATTTCCAATGAGTTAGGTCAAAAAAATTATTTGTAGCGTTTCCGAATCGCCTCTGAACAGACAGGACTTGATGATACAATCCCCAGAAATGTATTCTCATTTCCTTTGAATAATATTTTGGAGGATTGGTTTGGGTGAGAATGAGATCATCCAAAGCGATAAGGTTATACTTCACTTCAAAACCACCATTAATCTAGTATTTCTAGGTTATGCCCAACACTCAAATAAGATAATTTCCAATAGATAAGAAAAATCAAAGATTTGATTTATTTATCAGCCTTAACATCATAAACTACATAGGTTCAGATCAGCACAATACAATCGCATAAAAAAACGAAATCTGAGGATTGTTCTTTAACATTACACAGAGAAAATTGAATAATAGACGAGAAATCTCTGGAGAAACTTGCCTGATATTGACATTTCTGATGCTCGAGAAGAAGAAGAAGATGGTGGTGATGGAGAACTCTTCCTCTTTTGTGAACCCATTGATAGGCTCACAAAGGTCGCCGAGGAACTACAAATAGATCACAGGCGTTATTGTTTATCCATTAATTTTTTTTTATTATTATTTAAAACCAAGATATAAAGAATATGATGGATCGATGAGGAATCGAAAAGTTTTGACTTGGTATTGAAAAAATTAACGGACAAAGACAATCAGATCTGAAAATTATCGAAATTTAGAAGAGAAAGAACAACCTCTTTGTTTTTTTTTTTGGAGGGCTTGCTTCAAGGTCCGCAAATGAAGCCTTTTAAGTTCTCTCTCTCTCTCTCTGCGGTGATGTTTTTTTTTTCCCTTGATATATATGAAATGATTACCAAAAGAGATTCGAAAGCGAAATAAAAAGAAAGAGAAAAACTTAAAATAGCCATACATACATATATATATATATATATATATATATATATATATGTATATATATATATGTATATTTTGCTCTTGATTAAATTTTAAGTTAACTTTGTTGATATATTTGTAGATAAGTAATGATGTATATTCATCTATTTGAATTTCAGTTACTTGATTTTTGAAATAACACATAATTGGTAGGTATATTCAACAGATTTTGTCATTATCGAAATAATTTAATGGATTCTCAATGTAGATATGCTGAGTTGTTTATTTCTCAATGTTCACTACATGCCTATAATGCAACGCTAATGATGTAATAACTAAGTGGGATTTAGACATGTATGATTGGAATACGCCACGTATACTACATCTTATTCCTATTATAGAAGAGGATGAATAATGAAACTTCTTTCTTTATTTCAATTCCTATTTGTTAGAACTCAAATTCTCCTTCGAACGCACGTCTTGAATCGGACACTCATATAGGAATGTCGTTCGTTGACAAATTTAACAATTTGATTACGTCTTTATGAATTCTATTCTTAGAGTCTTCTTGCACTATGCAATACAAAACATATATATGCACTCATCTATATCTTCGATCAAAGATCAATGCCCTTGTAACAAACTTCACTATTATGCAGTAGTTTCTTGTTCACCTTATAAGGTGATTGAAATGTCTCTATATCCCAATATGTTGACCTGAAAAATTAGTACAATAATATCTCACAAAAAATACAAGGTACTGAGAATGTAGTCTCGACGATTCCGAATGTTTAAGTAAGATTTTTTCTAATTACAGACTAATCTCGTAAGAGAAAGAGAGTAAATGAGGGTGTTGAACGGTAGGAGAAAGAGAGTAAATGAGAGTTTTGAACAAGTGTTGCCTGATAGGGTACGTTTTGACTTATGAACGGGTCGTTTCTTAACCTTGGAGAGTTCTCGGGTCTATTTGACTCGAACTCGGTGCTGGATATCTCTATTCTCGGAACTACGAGCAGCCTTTGTTGGAATTGATCTAGGGTTTAAGAAAAAGTTTAACGCTTCGGTAAGTGGCGGAATTTTAAAAATTTTCTTTTACAAGTAAAACAGTTTTTACTAACCTAGACAAAGAGCAAGCACATGTAAATAAAAACTAATATGAGCATAAAAGATTACTAACCTTTTTAGAAGCTTGAACGTTGAGAAGCTTTTGGAAAATGTTGCAACGTTCATCTCCCCTCGCAGCACGTCTCTCTTCTTTCCTCAGGAACTCGAGCAACCACGAAAGTTTCTATCACAAGAATCACTCGAGAAAGAAAGGAATTAGTGTGTGGGCACTTTTAAACACGACGACTCGAGAACAAGTCTCAAAGTCGAAGAGCTAAAACACTAGGTCAAATGTGGACCTAGGTGCCAAAACAAAAACCGAAAAATAACTAGAGAGAGAGAGAGAGAGAGAGGATCGGCCACCACAAGGTCTAGAGAGAGAAGCTCTCAATCTCTAACTTATGTGGAATGAGAAAAATGAGAAGAATAAAGGCTCTATTTATAGGAGAGGTTTTACCTTCAATAATGTAATTTCCTCTTCTATAGAATATCACATATTCATGAGCAAAAATCCCTTATTTCCCATTCTCTACTTGGACGTGTGGCAGCCTTCTAGAAACAAGATTGTTTCCTATTTTGCTTGCCTTGATCTTGTCTTGGCCGCCCATTACAATTTCCTTCTAGAGGAAATTTGTTTCCTCTTTTTCTTTTGGCAAGTATCTTCATACATTAATGCACAAAATAATCTCTCTTTCACACTAAGGGCTACACGAAATTTGGTCTCCCATTCACTTGGGTTGGACGGCCAAAAGCCTTCTAGAAAGGCTTTCTAGGTTTTTCTTTAATTGCTCATAACAACATAAAAAACGCCCATTAAGAATTTTCAAGTAAAATTCTATGAAATGAAATTAATTCACAAGGCCCAATAAACATGTTATGGCCGTGTGATATAATATGTCGTCATATGACATTGTCAAAAAATTTATTGACATTCATTTCATGCCATGTCCAAAAAGATAAAATTACCCTTTCGACAATTTTTGTTCTTGTTTTGACTTAGCTTCTAGTTTAACTATTCCTACTCGATATGATTTGTGACAGTGACCTCATGGATCCAAATGAACAAAGCTTGAGCTAAACACTTGGACTCAAAAGTTCAAAAACTTTTCCAAGTTTGACTTAATGTCAACTGACTCTACTAAAGAGTTGACACTGAAAATCTCTCGGTTCAAATGAATTTATTTTCTACTCAAGAATTCAACCTAATTGTAATGAGTGGATCCACAAAATATTATCAGTATTTACCCTTCATGAATATCATCAGCTAGTCGGGATTTACGAAATTACCATTTTACCCTTCTAGCTGTTATTTCCTCAACTCCTTTGTCGCTTGTGAATAAGTTAGAAACAATGTATTGACGAGGAGCTAACAAGTCACATTGTTTCATCCAGAAGAGTCAGGACTCAATTTGGACACTGGCCAGTTCATTTATTCACACTCCAAGGAACAAACCATGAGGTGATATACATTGCATTTCAGCAATCTTGTACATGAATTACATATCTATGAGAACTTCACAAAGTTACTCATGACATCTTCATAACTTAGTACTTTACCAATAGGTCCTGTTCGGAACACATAGTGAGTCTGAACTCTGACTTTCTCAAATGAGAATACGTAAGCTATGAAATGACATGTCTCATTTCAGGATTAAGGTAAGCATGATGCAATTCATACGTAGTGACTTTGAGACATAAGAGGTTAAATGGTTTGTTCTTATTTTGTCTCTAGAAGTGCACTGGTCAATTCAGTATCTTTGGAAGATACCTAGAAGAACTATAGAGTCTCCAACTCGCAATGCCCCATAACCAGACATCATAGATTCTCCTAACAATCGTACTGAGGTCAATAGTCCTTTGACCCTTAGATTGCGAATATATCGTTTTAAGCAAACTACGAAGAGTTTGTTCATGCAAATCTACATTTGTCTCTTCGTAAGTTGTTAAGTTTGTTTATGGACTAAAGACTAATGTTTTATCATAAAGCTTCAAACAGACTAGGAAGAATGAATGAAGGTTTCAACTTTTTATTAATGAATAAGCAATTACAAGCAAGAGTCTTCGTGAGACTTTATTATATCAAATGTACAAAATAAAGACTACAACTCTTCTTGTGGGCACCATTGACAACACTTTTGGCCTGCTTGCGGCCACAACGGACTCTGGGTCGTTACCCCCGTTGCCCTTATTCTTCTTCTTCCTCAACTCGCCGTCGAGAGGCGCGTCGTCCTCCTCGGTTCGGCCTTCACTTCGGCCCGCTGGCAGCTTCTTTTCTTCGGAGCCGCCACGGCCACGGCCGAATCGTCAGTCTGCCCAACCGCCGTAACGGGAACAGACCCGGGGGCTTTACCGCCCTGCTCATCGCCGGCCCCCGCGGGGGCCGCATCATTCTCGACATCCACGACCGGGATGTCGGACCGAAGGCGCCCTCTGGTGACATCGACTTCGGGGTCCTGAGGAGGACCTGAAGGCATTGTGGCCGAAGAGGAAGCCACATCGGCCTTCTTGTTGCGCCTTGCATCGCGGGCGCTGACAGGTACGTTCATGCTGTCCTCGACAACTATAAAAAAAAAAAGAGAATTCTCAGTCGAAAGACTTAAAAAAAAGAAGGAAGAAGTTTTGACTGAACGAACCTTCTTCCAGAACAACGGATGAAGGAGATGACCAAAGTCTGATCGAGATAAAACACTCCGAAGAGAAGCTCAACCACTCACCACGACCTTCCTGAAGTAGGGCGACCTTGGCAGTAAACTCCGTGAGCGAATGAGCCTTGATTTTTCCTATTAAAAAAAAACGTTAATATACTTAACCAAAAAAATTAGCAAACTTTTAAGACACAAGAAAATCCACATACTCGGTGAGCTCGCCCACTTCGCTGAAAAATTACGAGCTCGGCTCCCGAGGGATTGGTCGTTAATGGTGAAGTAAAAGTAACGCTGTCCCCAATTCTTATCTTTCGAAGGGAGACCAGAGATCACTCCCCGGCTCGTGGTTTTCGAAAGATAGAAACACCTGGGGTCGTGTTTCGAGTTCGCCTTGACAACGCAAAGACGGACTAAGTCCATCAGGTCGAGGTCGACTTTTTGTTCGTGGGCCACAACTAGAAGGCCCAAAATCATCCGAACAAAGCTGGTGACATCTGGGGTAGGGTTAACCCCAGGGCCTCGACGAAGTCGAAAAGAAGAGAATGGATTGGAAATCGAAGCCCACACGGTTCCAACCAAACCTCGTAAATACAACAGTACCCATCAACCAGAGTATCAGCCTTAGCGAGCGGTGCTGGAAGAAGTAGCCTGATCTCGGGGGCTATCTGATATTTGCGTCAGATGTCCGTAAGATCCGAGCTCTTGACAGCCGATCGCATGAGGATGTCTTCATTACCCAAAATATTGGATCCCGACTGAAGAGCCCCGGACCCAGACATTTGAATTCGAAGAGAGAAAGAAGGATAATGTGTTTGGAGGTTTGAAGTTTGTTTGAGTTTGCTAGCCGAACTAGAGCAAGTTAGTTTCAAAATAGTTGAGTTCGCTAGCCGAATTGAAGCGAAGTGTTTAAAATTTTGGAATTGTTTGAGTTCGTTGGTCGAACTGAAAGAAATTCAAGATCGAAATCATGAAAAAGTATGAAGTCTTGGAGAGAAAAAAACAAGTATTTTGAAGAGAGTGAAAGAAGAGAGAGGTTACCTTTTCACCGAAGCCGCTTAAAATATAAATGAAATGAGAAGTCTTTTCGAATTACTCATATTTATAACCATTTATATTAAACCGAATTCCGATAAAATCTAATGATTACGAAATATTCTCTAGGTTAAAATAAAATAAATCTTAACTGACACCCGACTCTTCGATTTCGACCACTGAAGCGCGACTAACATCGCGCCACGTGTCAAAAGTACTTCGAAAATGCGTGCCACGTGCCAAAAGAGAATTTCGGAATTTTCTCCCCTTTTTTATTTCGGGAATTTCGAAAGTTTCGCTCCAGTATTTTCAAAAATATTTGGAATATTATTTTTTAAAATACTCGGGGGCTAATTATGGGGATTAAAAATCAATTTTCTAAAATAATCACTCTAGTTGGGTTTTAGTTCGACCAAAAGCCCAACAGCCGACGCAGTCCGACTCTCGGCAACCTATCCAAGCTAGCCCAGATTGATTCTTGAAGGTCGGCCCAAGCCCAATCAGCAGTCCAGTTTGCCAAAGGAAGGACGAGTCGATTGTGCTGACTCAGTCGAAGGAACCAGTCTTGGTCAGATAGAAGACTTCGCCGTGAAGACCGGATTTGAGACGACTTCGACCAGCGACGTGGCAAAGCCGAACTAATCAACACATGTCCTCCCCGATGAACTTCTCTTCTGCTATAAATAGAAGCCGATATTGCACACAAGCCTACGCAATTACTCCCGATATTATTTATTGTTCATATTCTCATTGTTGAGCTCGCCTGCTAGAGTTCGACACTTCGCCCCCTTTGTAACACATTTGATTATCAATAAAAGTATTAAGTTCTCTTGTTCGCCTTTATTCATTTCTTTTTTTTATAAAATCTTTGTTTCATAAATCAAATACCATATTATAATTTGTGATTGTCGTCATCCCGAAATCGACATCAACAATTAATCAAACTAAAAACCGAATAGGTAACATAAAAACATTGAAATACAGGCTAAAACTAAACAAAAGTTAGCAAAAATTAAAAATAATAGTCTACCAAAATACGGATCCCCAACAAAGAGACACTCAACCAACACGACACCCACAACAATAGCAAAGAGTGGCAATGGTGAGGACGAGAGTTGTGCTAGCCTCCATATTACGATTGTGGAGTTGCAACACTGCCATTGAACCATCCCCTACCAGGGCTATTAGCAACAACTCATAGCCCCTATAAAGCCCTAACAGCCACCAATCCTGGCAAGGCCGAGAAATCAAGAAAGAGGAAATATACACACCGTCAAGAACCACCAACCCACAAGACATCGTTGACCTGAAGCCAACCTATACTTATAGACACAAACCCTATATCAATCCTCACCCTCCAAGATGAGAGACCCTTCATTGGTCAAAATCATTGTAAAAGCTCGAGGAGCCCTAATAAGAGGTAGCGGAGACCCTTCAAATTGGGATAAATTTGAGGGTTTTTTTTTTTTTTTTTTTTTTTTTTAGAAAAAAAAAATTGATACTAAACAAATGAGATTAGAATTCACTTCACTTACATCATTTTAAAAGAAAAGAATGTGAAATTATCTTTACTAAATATCCGATTAAAAAAAATATCACTTAGAATGTAAAAAACTTACTGGTTTAAGACATCATTCGGTGGGAAAACAATGTTCACTTAATTTTTTTGGATTTTTGCTAAAATAAATAATGTCAATTACAAAACAATCGATCATGAAGTTCTATTGAATGAGGCACAAACATGTCATCCAAAAACAAATATTTTGGACGTCATTTACACACAAAAAGAGTTTTAACATTTTTTATGCGTTAATTAAAACATCGATTTTTTAAAAAGCGATGTGGAAACTTTTTAGCCCGCTACAAGCGCATGAAGTATATATATGTTTTGGTCTAGTAATGAATGGATCCAACAATATCTTTTTTTTAACATAAGAACTCATTTCATTAATAAGAGCCTGTTAAACCATCAGCCACAACACTGGAAATACATAATGGAGTCTCAAATAATAAACATAAATTGTGTCAAATTTAAAAGCTTCACGAGCAAGTGTTTGCGAACGTCTAACAATTTAAAATAGTCCAGAACGATTCGATCTAAAACAATTTGAAACGGTTAAAACTAGATTAGACCATTTTAATTGGACCAAACAAATTATTAATTAGACCGATCCAGTGTAATTTTTTTACTGATTTTAGATCAGATCGGATCGGACCGCGCACAACCCTAATAAATTTAATAGTCATATAGTCTAGACTCTAGAGTAGACTTACCTAGTTGACTTGCATGCGCAATTTAGAAAACGAAAGCAACCAAATCTAACTCCAAAGAGATAATTCAATGAATGGCATAAAAGCTTGACAATAAAAGCATATGCCTAACTCTCATCAATTACACATTGGTCAAACAATAACTAAAAATAAAAACTGAGCGAAAATATCACAAACTGTACGTGTAAACATAATGCCTCAATTGCGTGGCCCTAACCCTTAAGTTAAGGGTCAACGTGAAGCGAAAGTAATACATATTTAACTATAACAAAAAAAATGAAAAGAAAATAAAGGAGAAGAAGATCTAGAGTCATTTTCCATCATAAAAATGTGTGAATCAGTTCGTTTGCCTTAGTGGGTCAACAACTAATTGAAAATCATAACTATGCATAGTTTCATTTAGATGATCAAAGCGCCAATCAAAACTTTATATTATTTCTTAATTCTCGCACTAATCTCTCTTTATTTTTTTCTCTTTTTTCTTTTTTAATTGTAATACTTGCATATAAGGTTCTCTAAATTATGTTTGTGTGTGTATGAGTATATATATATATTATTATATAGCTAATGACTATAATGGAAAAACTAGTCAAATGTGACAAGCTTATCACTTAACATTTTTTTTCAAAGCTTTGTCACATTAACATGTTCTGACTATATATATCAAACAACAAACCCAACATATCATATCACAAGCTGGCCTTTATTTTAAGATTACTCAGAGAAATGTATATTCTGACATCGGCGAATAGGTAGCATATTGTATTTTGTCGTTCAACATTGTATTGTTTTCTTTATTTCCTATAAAAAAAATATAGAGATAAGGAAGCCAGTTCAATATTGCTATAATTGCGATGAGGCATGTGCTATGAATAATCTGCAAAGAACAAGACAACACAGTTATTTATATATATGAGCTAAGGGGAATATAAATCTGTGTCAATCTGGGATAGTGCATACAATAAAATCACAAGTACTTCCAAAATCCTATAAACAAACAAATACATATGGGAAATCAACTTAATTTACATTATTGTAGCGGTTTATAGTTGGGTGGAAGTTGAAAACTACTAAACATTATTGTTATTTTTTTAATATATAGCGACGAGGCATCAGACATGTACTTGATCATGTTTTTTTTATTTATTTAAATATTTGAATGTCTTGAAGGAAAAACACTTACGTTGGTTATTAGGGGCATCCCTAAAACACATGGATCAAAATATGATTTATAAATTAAATATCGAATTAGTGAATGCTGCCAAAGAGAGTGGCGATGCCATAGGCAAAAAAGAAGAGATAGGTAAATAGAACTTTTGCACATTTTTGTTAATCCATGAACATGAACTATATAGACTCATTGATCCATACATCTTGATCGGAAAAGAATCAATAGAAAAAGTCAGTTCCGAGTATTTTTTCTTCTTCAGAATTGATCGATATATTTCTCAAAACAAAACGAAAGACGAATCTTATGCAATAAGTTTTAATCCTATTCATAGTGATTCCTTAAAAATTCCAAAAAGAGAAATTTCGAAACAATTGAGATTTTTTAGAGATTGGATGCAGTTACTTATTCATGATCTGGCATGTATCGAATGAAAACTTCATTCTCGATTCTACTAGAATTTTTATGAAAGTCTTTCATTTGCTTCTCTTCGATGGAAGTTTTGTTTTCCAAGAATGTATCCTAATTTTTGGCCTAATTCTTCTTATGATGGTCGATTCAACCTCTGATAAAAAAATATATACTTTTGTTATATTTCATCTCTTCAACAAGTTTAATAATGACCATAACGGCCCTATTCTTCCGATGGAGAAAAGAACCTATGATTAGCTTTTTAAGAAATTTCCAAACGAACAATTTTAACAAATATTTAAGTTTCTTATTTTACTATATTCAAACTTTATGTATTCCTCTATTTGTAGAGTACATTGAATGTACAAAATGGCTATAATGGAGTTTTTGTTATTCGTATTAACAGCTACTCTACGAAGAATTTTTTTATGCGGTGCTAACGATTTAATACCTATCTTTGAAACCCCACAATGTTTCAGTTTTTTTCTCCTACGTAATAATCTGGATATACCAAGAAAGATTGTACAGTCTAATCAGGCTACTTCGAAATATTTACTCATATTATGGATTAGTAATTCTTCTTATAAATCGAATGGATTCGGTCTTACACATATGCGAGGAATGTAATAACAAAAGAAAGAAGAATATTTATCACTTAAGAGTAGTGCTAGATGAAAGTCTTATACACAGTTTTGAATGAGAGAAAGAAGTGAGGAACTCTCTTTTCGACTATGTCTCTCCCACTCCAGTTGTTGGTTTTCTCTCTGCTACTTCAAAAGTCTTCAACCACTCGAATTTTCGATTTTATTTTATTTTATTTCTCATAATGACATTTTCTTTTGCAAATCCTAGCTAGCTATTGGTCCTAAAGAAACATGTGCATCGCCTTAAATTGCATCTAAATACAAGATTACATTTAAATATCTGAAAATACATATCAATGTATAAAATTGCATTGGTCAGCTACATCAATTACTAATATATTGAATAATAAGAAGAAAAAAAAAACTAATTTGTAGATCCTGGGAAGTAGATGCACTTATGTGAATGTTTAATTTTTACTCTTCTCTTAATCCTCTATATAACACAAAATCAGTACAGTACACAAATTTAATATTAATTAATTTATATAATTTATCAAATCCTTTATATATATATATATATATATATATTATGTTTATACGTGTACTGAAGAAGGATAATTGTTTTTTTTAATCGGCTGGCTTATGTACCAAACACTTATTTTCAAATGGCCTATTACGTCTGAGAAGGAGTATTTAATTCTGCCTATTTTGTTTTTAAAAGCATTTAATCAATTACTGTCGTTTAACACTATTACTGTCGTTTTGTATACAATTTCCGTTTCTGTTTTATGTCGTTTTTATAATTCATGCCAGACGACAAATCATCAACTACAAAAGCAAAATTTGAAGATCTGGCCAACAAATTTTCATTTACCACATTGAATGAGTTGTTATCAGTTCGTACCATCCTCATCTAACATAATTTAATCAAGAAGAAGAATATAACACTACAAAACAAAAAAAAATCTTAACCAAACTCAATGAATCAACAGCTCAAGCGCTATTATTTGGGGTGTGAAAATAGCTTTCAATAATCGTTTTTCTTATATTTTTTGTAATATTAGACTCTGAACCATTTATTTTTCATATATAGCCGTTTTAATTTTTAAAGTATCCATTTCTTCTTTAATAACTATTAATCATATTTCAATAACGATTGATCATAAATCAATAATTGTTAATCATATTTCAGTTTTTGTTAATCAAATTTCAATAACTGTTAACCAGATTTTTAATAATTGTTAACCAGATTTCAAAAACTGTCAATCAGATTTTTCAATAACTATTAACCATATTTCAATATATGTTAACTAGATTTCAATAACTATTAATCATATTTCAATTATTGTTGATCATATCTAAAACACAAGGGTATTCTCGTCCGTAGAAAAGGAAACGATTACTGACAAAATATTTTGAAAACATAAGTGAGATATGAAAAGTGATGCACGTTTTAAGCTATTTATGTAATTTTTCCACTTTGAGTTGACGTGCATGGAACATGTGAATTCTATGTGGCCCACTTCTTATTGTGTTGACCCAAAATTATATTAACCACCAAGTTAATTAATGCGTAAATCGATTTCTAATCATATCACAAAAATAACTTGTTTAGAGCATCTCCAATACATACACTAAATTTGGTGTAATTTTCACACAAATTTAGTGTAACTTTTACACCAAATATTTTTGTTGCTACAATAATTTTACATTATATCTTACACTAAAGAGAATATTCTAATAATATGCTTTTTGATTAGGATTTTCAATTTGAGATACTTTTAGATTAAGTGTCTTTATTTTATTAGTTATTTGTAATGTCTAATTACATATATAAATATACAATTGTATTTTATTCATTAGTTAAGTGTAATATATAGTATAAATCGACAATAATTATTTAAAAATAAAAATGTAATTAATAAAAGTGAAAAGTAATAAATTTCACTACATAGATAATACAACATTTTTTAGGGAATAGATAAAAAATCATTAAAAAAACTTAAATATGAAATTATTAACTAATTTCATTATATAAATAATACAATATTTTTATTTATTGATTTAATTTAAGTGGTATTGAAAAAATTAATTTGGATTATAAACAAAGCCCTAACATTTAAAAACATATTGATTAAATTTGGATTAATTTAAAAACATAATTTATTTTGTAAATTCATAATTTTAAATCTGTTATTTAGCTACAAAGGGTTTTTTTGGAAGAAAAAAAAAATAAAAACTGGGTTCTTTTACGTGAAAGTCAAGTAAGAACGAAGTCGTAATGAAGAAATTTGTTTTCCATCAATTTTTACATTTTTGCGTGTGTTTGGAATCTGGCTGACGGAATTTTTTATTTATTTTATTTTTATTTTTTTATTTAAACGGATAGGTATAGCGCGATCGGAATACCGTGAGCAGAGAGAGAAAATAAAGAGATGTCTCTGTTCAGATTTTTCTTCAAGAAACCTCCCGATGGATTGTTCGAGCTATGCGACCGAGTTTATGGTTTGTTTCTTCATTCTCAATTTCGATTCATCATTAGTGGAACTGGTTTGATTTTATCGTAACAATTTTCGATTTGTTGAGTTACTTTGATATCTGTTTGGATGACCGACTCATCTTTCTATACTTGAAATCGCAAATCATCATTTGGCGAATCTGATATGAATCGTATGCTTGTAGAGTATAGAATCGTAGTGTAGAACCATGGTTTCTTATCAATGTCTCCCAGAAAAAGAAAATTGATTAGGGTTTAGCATTTGAATAGGCAATTTAGTTTAGGAAACAAGTAATGGAACCTTTTGGGATTTGATAAGACTTTTATGATCGTAGAGTGACAATACCCATGGTTTCCTATCAATGCCTGATTGAAAAAGAAAATTGATTAGAGTTTAACATCCGACTAGGCGATTTGGTTTCAGGAACAAGCTGCGAAACCTTTAGGGTTGTTTTTATAACCTATAAGTTTTATCTGAAATCCGATTCTGAATTTTTTGTGCTTAGTTTTTTTTGTAGTTTTCGATGGCTCATCATTTGGCTATTTTGATAAGAATTTTATGCTTGTAGAGTAGACAATCATAATGTGGACCTGTGGTTTCATATCAATCTCTGATAGCAGTTGATCAGGGTTTAACCTTTGAGTAGGCAATTTGGTTTAAGAAGCAAGCAACGAAGTCTTTTGAAGTTTTATTACATGAACGTTTAATTCGAAATCCGATTCCAAATTTTTTTTTTTTGTTAATATTTTTGTTTGCAGTTTTCGACAGTTGCTTCAGGGCTCAGCCGCGGGACGAAGATCGCGAGGCCCGAGCGGTGGCCCAACTCCGTGATCAGTTCCCTGAGGCCTCGTTCCTGGCTTTCGATTTCGGTGAGCGACAGGCCGATTGCGGTTGTGAGGCCCTGTCGGAGCAGGGCGTGACTGTGATGGAGTACCCAGCCCATTTTGGGGGCTGCCCGGTTCTGAGGATGGAGCTCGTCCACCACTTCCTGCGATCCTGCGACAGCTGGCTCGCCCTCGGGCCCGGCAACCTCGTCCTGATGCGATGTGGGCCCCGCGGCTGGCCAGCCCTTGCCTTCTCCCTCGCCGCGCTGCTCATCTACACTCAGCGCCGTCGCTGCGGAGCTGAGCAGCGCACCCTCGAGAATGTCTACGACCAGGCCCCGAGGGATGCCCTGAGGTTGGCCTCGGGGCTCGACCCGGCACCCTCACAGGTGCGGTACCTCCAGTACGTCTCGAGGAGGAACGTGGCAGCCTCTGATTGGCCGCCCGCGGACCGGAGGCTTCTGCTGGACTGCATCGTGCTGCGGCTCGACCGGGACCTGGTGGCGGTCCGGATATACGGTGGTGAGGGTGTGTATCCGGTGCTGTTGTTCTCTACTTCTCAAAAGCCGGGTAGGGCCGGAAAGGTGGCGGAGCGCCGAGAGCTGCTTAAGGTCAACGTGGATTGCAGAGTCCAGGGAGACACCGTGGTTGAGTGTGTCGCCGGGGAGACGGTTTTCAGGTTTGCTTTCAATACGGCTTTTGTGAGGTCCAACATCTTGATTCTGAACCGCAACGAGGTCGACGTTTCGTGGGATCAGGATCGGCTCCCCAGGGACTTCAGAGCAGAGGTGTGTTAAAGAAAAACAGTGATTAGGTCGACGGATTAATCTGACGCGGTCGCTAGGGTTTGTGCAGGTCCTTTTCTCTGAGACCAACGATGCCGGGGGGTCTCGCGTCATCAGGCGGACCGTATCGTGCTTCGACGAGAAGGAAGGGCTCGCGGAGGAAGATTTCGCTAGAGTCGGGGAGATTTTCAGCCACGTGAGCTGGTCGGAGATAGAATTCAACGCCGTCGACTGGCGCCGGAAGGAAGGGAATTATTCGCCTTCTTCAACACCGAGGATTCATAGTTCGCCTGCCGGTTTTGGCACAACAACGCCTTTTCCACAACACGACGTTGAGGCCAAACCCGAGTTTCCGCGTCTAGAAAGTGCTCCGTCATCTCTTCCTTCTTCTCTGCCGCCACCACCACCACCACCACCACCACCACCACCATGTTCTGCAATCAAATTTTCTCCGCTTGCTCCGCCTTCTCTGTCAACTCACACCGTCAATTCCGATTCTCTTACCCCACCTCCGCCGCCACCACCACTAGCGACATCAAAGAAGCTGGGAAATCTTTCTTCGGCTCCATCTCCTCCGCCGCCGCCGCCATCCCCATCTGCACGGCCCACCTACCCATCCATGCAGCCGGGAAATCCCTCTTCTCCGCCGCCACTGCCGACATCAAAGAAGCTGGGAAATCCCTCTCCAGCTCCACCTCCTCCGCCGCCGCCATCCTCATTTGCACGGCCCACCTACCCATTCTCATATGCACGGCTCACCTACCCATCCATGCAGCCGGGGAATACCTCTTCAGCTCCCTCAGCTCCGCCTCCACCGCCGCCACCTCCAAAGTCGTCTGCAGGACCGGCCTTCCCATCCAAACAGCCGGGGAATCCCCCTCCGCCACCGCCACCTGATCTGTCCAAAGGAGCCCCGAACGGGCTTCCCTCTTCCAGCAATGGGAAGGGGCGGTTATTACGCACCATCAGCTCGAAGAGGAAGCTGAAGCCGCTTCACTGGATGAAGATAACGAGGGTGGCCCAAGGAAGCTTGTGGGCGGACGCACAGAGACTCAACGCAGCGTATGCCTTTTGTTAGTAGTGCCTTATTTTTAAAGGATTGTTTCAGTTTTTTGAGATTCTGATTCCTCACTGCTGTTTTCTAGAGCTCCTGAGATCGACATGTCAGAGCTTGAGAGTCTTTTCTCGGCGCTTCCCATTTCAGGACATGGCAGGAAATCAATCAAGCGTGGTTTTGCTGGAAAATCTGAGAAAATACAACTGGTAATTTCAAATATCAGCTACTGAAAGAAGATTTTATATATGCTTCCATCTCGAATAATCGAAGAATTTTGCTCCTTTAATGTGGCACTGATTCTTAGTGCGAATACCTTAAAAAAAGTTTATAATCTTCAATTAAACATTTATTTACTAATTTTCCTGTTGTGATGGAGGGAATATGAAACTTGAGCATTTTGACATGAATGTCGAGCTTACCATTGTGTTCGGTCAAATATGATGTACTCACATAAAATATTCTCGCCTTTTGCAGATTGACCACAGACGAGCGTACAATTGCGAGATTATGCTATCTAAAGTTAAAGCTCCATTGGGTGTGTTGATGGTACGCTTGAATGTTGGAGATGTTTAGAATACAAATTTACATATTCTAAAGAAAATCTACACCATGTGTCCAAATTTGTAAGCTTTTAGAACCAACTTTAAAGGTAGAAGAGAATGAGCTGAATAAATAATTCCTCATTACTGGTGAATGGCTTAAATAGATACAATAGTTAGGAAATCAAATCATAATCAAATCAGAGAATAAAAAACTAAATATCTCCTAATATTTACAATCAATAAACAGATCTCTTAATATTAGTAATTGCCCGTTGTCTAAGATATTCAATAAACTTCGTTACGAATTTTTTTTTATTTCTTATGTTGGATTGGCAGAGCTCTGTCCTTTCCCTTGAAGAATCAGCAATGGACATCGATCAGGTTGAGAACCTCATAAAGTTCTGCCCGACGCAAGAAGAGATGGAAATACTCCAAGTACGACCAGCATTTTCAAACCAAATAGGACTCACTCTTCTTCTTCTTTCATTTCATGTTCTAATTGTCATCTTCGTGTTCATCAGGGATACACAGGGAATAAGGAGAATCTAGGAAGATCCGAACAGGTCCATAGCACGTTGTAAATTCAAATTTCATGTATCTACATAGCTTGTAATGATTTTGTGCTTACCAATTTTTTTATGTTCTTTTCAGTTCTTGTTGGAGTTAATGCAAGTACCGCGGGTGGAATCAAAACTTAGAGTCTATTCTTTCAAGATACAGTTTCGTTCTCAGGTCAGGCTGCGCTGTATAAGTAGTCATAAGTTTCATCATGTTGTACCGATGTTGTAAGCTGTCATTTGCTGTGCAGGTTTCTGAGCTTAGAGATAAACTGAACGTTGTGAATTCTGCGTCAGAAGAGGCGAGTGGTCCTATTCTTCGTTGTTTTTAGTTCTGTGTTCTTATTTTTCTTCTTTTTAATCAGGTGAGGAATTCCATAAAACTGAAAAGAATCATGCAAACGATTCTTTCGTTGGGAAATGCTCTGAATCAGGGAACTTCACGGGGTAAGTTGAAAAGAAAGCAATGTGAATTTCGGCTGATTTTAACGTAACCGACTTTGTATCTATACCAAGGTAACTTTGGAAACTTACGCATTGTATGAACTTTGATACACCCAGTAAGTCAATAAAGCCCTAACTTATTGTAGATTTTTCATTCGAGAAAAATGAGAAAAACCTCGATACATAGAAATGGAGGGCACATAGAGTCGATATAGTACCCTTGATCAAATATGAAACTATGGAAAGTATATACGGGTACTGGTATTAGGTTAGACATGTTTGGTTTCTTATATGATAGCGACGTAGAAATTTTCAAAGAATCAAGATAAATCAATGCAATCTTTGGAACAATGCAGGTTTTGATCTTTGTATAAATGAATTACTTTTTTCTTTTCTTTTTTGTGCATAAATTTGCTTTGCAGGTTCTGCTATCGGATTTAAGCTGGAAAGCCTTCTTAAACTCCCAGAGATTCGTGCACGGAACAACAACATGACTCTTATGCATTATCTTTGTAAGGTACAACTTTGTAGTTTTCTGAGTATTTTGAAAATAGAAAAAAAAAAAAAAAAAAAAAAAAGTTTATGTTGGTAGTTTTCTTTTCAAGTATACAGATGTGTAGGCTTCTGAAAGATCAAAATATGATCAAGCTGCGATAAATATTCTTTAGGTACTCGCTGAGAAGTTACCTGAAGTTATTGACTTTTCCAAAGATCTCGGAAGCTTGGAAACCGTGGCAAAGGTAATATTTTGTTTTTGCTCAGCGACATTTATATCGAAATATGTATTATTACTTGCATTGACTATTTTCATTTTTTTTTTTAACTTTTCAGGTACAACTACGAGGTTTGGCAGAGGAAATGCAAGCCATAAGCATAGGATTGGAGAAAGTAGTTCAGGAATTATCGTCTGCAGACCATGACTGTCCCATCTCAGAAGATTTTTGTAAGGTACAATTGAAAATTCTTCGTAATGGAGTCGAAATGTGAAATAATAATCTCATATCTTGATTGGTATTATATGTATGCATCTATTTTTATTATTATTATTATTTCTATGGCACAGGCTTTGAAAGCGTTCCTCCTATACGCCGAAGCCGAAGTGAGATGTCTAACTTCATTATACTCGTCCGTGGTACGTACATAGCTTCCCATACATTTGATAAATGTTCCTCATTTTAATCACTAAAATTTTATTTGTTCATCCTCGAATTTGGTACTTTACAGTGTAAAAACATTGACGCGTTAGTTCTTTACTTTGGAGAAGATCTCTCTAGATGCACTTTTGAAGAAGGTACTAAATATATAGTTTGACCTTCACAGAATTTTTTTTCTCTTTTAATTAAAACTCACCAAAACTTATGATTTGATTTGTTCGTGCGCTATCTAATAATGAAGAACTTTGTAAATGTGTTTCTTCTTGAAATTTTTTAATGTAACAGTTGTATCGATTTTGCTCAACTTTACAAAAACTTTCAACAAATCGCACGAAGAGAACTGCAAACAGATAGAGCGTGAATCAAAGAAAGCGGCAGAAAGTGAGAAACTCGAGATGATTATTTCTCATAAACGTTCGGACGAGCCATAACATGGTCTGATTTAAGCCTAGCCGTGCAAATATACGAGTCATTTACAGAGATTGTTAATCGATAGTGTTTCAAGAACAAGCTTACATTTTTTACCCGGGAAGATGAAATTGCTGCAAATTAGGCTATGGTCTTCGCTTGAAAGGTAATGAATTGAGATACTAAACGAAACTACTCGTTCATGTACTAACAAAATTTGGTAGCCTTAATGCAGTTTTATCTCATTTGTCATTTTTGTTTGTTTCATTGTTTTCAGTTTGTATTTTATTTAGCAGATTCAGGTACAAGAACGTGGTCTCCAGTGGGCAAGCTATACAATTGTCACACACTCAAAGCTTCATTTATTGCAAGTGAAATGAGAAGCAATTAATTTTTTTTATGGAAAAAAGATCACCGGCCAGGTTTGGCGCAGTCGATTTATTTATCATTTATGTGTGAAATGTGATGTAACAATTTTTTTGGTCAGTGAAACATCTGTTTGTATAATGAAGTTTGTTTGTTTGTTTTTTTTTTTCTTGCTCGGTTGCTGGAAATTGGCACTGTTTATAACATAAAAAAGAAAATAAGAAAAAGAAGAAAAGGAAAAATATCATATGTATCCATTGTGCATTATTGTTGCGAAATTCTCGCACACGCAAGTGCACGTAGTCGCTCAAGTAGTAAAGTTCGTAAGTACGAGTCGATCCCACGAGGACTAGGCTAAATTAAAGATTCAAATTTCACTAGCACAAAGAGAACTTAGGAAACTGTTGTTGAATGGAACACAAAATTTATAAACGAATAAGTAAATAAATAAACAGAAAGCAATGGGTTGTATGAATAGCGAGAAGTAAAGACTATGGTTTCACGAGTTCATTCTACGGTTTGGATTCATGGAAGTTACGCACTATCATTATCATTCACACTTTGCTAATCACACTCACGTTGATCGTGTCACTAAACCTCTCTCAAGCATCTAGCAACCTAAACATATGCCAAAGTTTTATCTTTCGATCTCAACTAATAAAAACAAGGCAAGCAATGAACACAGAAGCATACCACGATTCTATAACAACCTATCTATATCTAGCATAGGAATGTATTATAGTGATTCAAATCAAGAACAAAATCAACCTAATCTCTTTCAAGCATTAAATTGAAATACAAATCATGCACAAGGTAGCTACTCTTATACAAGCATTAAATTCAGACTTGAATTAAACAAAGCGGCAAGAACGATAACAATTCTACACTATCATAATATGGAATCCATAACCGTTTCATAATCTCGCTACGCCATAGCCCTTAGATGGTTTAGTTCATGATGATGAGAAGAATAAAGATAAAAGAAGAAGATGAATAACTAAAAAACAAATAAACCAACGACATGATTTTCATTAATAAAAAACTGGAGTTCAAGAGATTAAAGGAAGGGAATTGGAACTGTGAAAATAACGATGAACGAAATCGATGAAGACGGCGCTTTAATCTCTGTCTCTCCAAAAAGCTCTGAGTAGCCAAACAACCTAAGCAAAATAATAACTAAACAAAAGATGTCTTTCTAGGTTACAAAGGTAAGATTTATATGTTTCTAGCCTAATTTCGGAGTCATCTGGGCCACTTAATGAGATCCAATGGTCCAGGTTTAATAAAAAAACGTGTAATCAGTTTCCCAAATCGCATCCATCGCGCCGCCACAGCGAAGTGTCGCGGTATATCGCGGCGCTATAAGTATCCATCGCGCCGCGATTCTGAACGGGAATGACCGCCATCTGTGACGGGTTTTTCTGGCGCCGCGCTGGTATCTCATGGCGCTGCTCTGATTATTACCGCGCCGCGAGTAGTCAATATCCAGCGTTGACTTTCTTTATAAACCTCAATTTTGCTCCGCTTCGACTCCCGTTTGCTCTGAAAATGACTTCTTAAGCTTCTCTGCTCCTTTGTACCTGTAAATCATCAAAAACACACTAGAAACTATCAAAGACACTTGAGAACTCGCTCGTTTTAAGCAGAGGGATATGAGTTTTACGCGTGATTAATGCACCTATCAATTATCAAAATGACGCTTTTATTTCTACAGTTTTTAGAAATATCAAAAATATCTTTTAACATTTCTATAAATATCGATTATATATTTTAAAGTGAATTTACCTATTAAAATCCTCCTTTTTTGTAATATTTTATTTATTGTTTTCAAATTTAATTTTTTCAAAAGGTTAAAATGCCTTCACTTTAAATGTTTATATTATTAATAAAAAAAATAAAAGTAGGATATTAAATAAAAAATCAAACCAAGCATGAAAGAAGAAGTTGCACGGTTTGGTTTATTTATTTAATATCTTATTTTTATTTTTAAATTAATTTTATTATTAACATTTAAAGTGAGAAAATTTTGGTAGTTCCAAAAAATAAAAGCTAAAAAAATAAATAAAACATTATTAAAGGGAGGATTTTTATAGTAACATATATTTTAAGGTATGTAATTGATATTAATAAGAATGTTAAATAATATTTGTGATATTTTGAACGGTGGGAATAAACACGTCATTTCGATAAAATACAGGGATTGCATATCATATTTTCCCTATATTAAATAACTCACAAGTTAGATAATCAATTATCCATCAAAATAATTGATCGGATCAATAACGGAGAGATCGGTCATCAAGCCATGAAGAGTAATACTGGTTATGGTGATTCTCGGCCAGTGGAGAGTGTTCAAGATCTTGCCTCAAAAGACCGGTAACAACTTATAATCTGTTATATGTATATACATTTATTTAAATATAATATAAATGGAAACAATTTAGTCACTATTAATAAAAATAATTAAAAGTATTTATTACACTATAAGTTTTATAAAAAGTCACTACTATTTTTTTGGTTTGTTTAAATCAGCCTCCTTTAAATTTTAAAGTGTTGAAATATGACAACTTTGTTAGATTTTTTTAGTCTATTTTACAAATGTAATATATTATTTAACAAATTTTAATACAGACACTATTATTATTTACTTTATAACCCCGCGGCAAAGCTTGAGATCTCCACTCTAGTGTGGTGTATATATATATATATATATATAGATATACCATTTTTCCGAAAAATTAAACAAAATAGACATTTTAAACTGAATGAGTAGCTGAGGTATTAAATTTTTCGCAAAATAATAAAAATTTTAGATTTTTTAATAGCGAGTTAGATAA
This sequence comes from Urtica dioica subsp. dioica, assembly GCF_054948205.1. Taxonomy (NCBI): domain Eukaryota; kingdom Viridiplantae; phylum Streptophyta; class Magnoliopsida; order Rosales; family Urticaceae; genus Urtica; species Urtica dioica. The sequence goes on from NC_142761.1 coordinate 4,547,578, forward strand.
TCTCTAATTATTTTTTTTTGGACAATTACGCCAGTAGCCCAATAGTCCACCTTCGTTTTAAAAAATAATCAAAATTTCATTTTATTAAGAAAATAACCCATCTGTTCGAAGTAAATTAAATGAACTGTTTTAGCTAATTTAATTTTCTTCGACCTGACCAAAATAAATTCAATTAAATTTTATAGTTAATTTAATAAACTTCGGCCTAGTAGACTATTTTCTTAATAAAATGAAACTTTGATTTAAAAGAAGCTAGGATATTGATTGGTTGCAACAACTTTTTTTTTTCTTTCTATTTTTTTTTTTTACAACTTATACAGGGGACCTCTGTGCATACATTTTTTTGACATAGTAAAATAAAATATTGACACATGATACTTGCACACTTGTGTAAAAATCAGCAATTTCAATAAATGTAGACAACTCACGACTATTTTGAAAATTAATTAGTTTCCATTGGCTACATATTTTTTAGCTATAAATTGAAATTTATCTCTGATATCCCTTTGAAATTTATCTAATATTTTAACAAATAAATAGTCAAAACTCATGTCCGATTTATCATTTGTTGTAACTAACCAATGCCGTAATTTCTTTTTAGATTATAGTTGAAGTTTCATTTTATTAAGAAAATAACGCACCAGACCGAAATAAATCAAATTAACTAAATCCGTTGATTTAATTTACTTAAGACAGACCGGAGTAAATTAAATTAATTAAAACAATTAATTTAATTTACTTCGGTCCGGTAGGCTATTTTCTTAATAAAATGGAACTTTAGCTATTTTCTAAAATGAGTGTCAGTTATTGTGCTACTGTTATAATTACATTGCGAATCGGTAACTTAATGGTCAACATAATTTAAATAATTTTTTTATTACTATAAACTATTTAGCTAAAGATAATCCAACAATATTCAACTTGATCGCTATTATATTTATATCTTATTTTATTTTCGAATATTTTCTTATTCCCTTTATCTTTTGAAAAATTATACCAATTAAGCCGCATGAAACGTTGGAATTGAATATTAGCCAACGTTTCAATTCTTTTTTATAAAAGAACTGTCACGATCTGTGAGCGTCAGCTCGTCCACGAGCCACGACTGATCAACTCAAAATCATACAAAACTCATAATATAAATGACATATTAAACAAAGTAATGCAGAATGTTTATATATGTTGTCGGTCGTTTTCGGAAAACCTGAGAAACTAAGAAGACACGCCGTTGAAAGGGCCGATGGTCAGGCCGGAGGTCCTTTAGAGCGGCAAGCCTTCTGACACTGCGAAATTTCAGCTCCTCGAGTCGAGTCATTCTCCTCGAATCGAGCCCGGCTCCTCGAGTCGAGTCATACTCCTCGAGTCAAGATAACTCCTTGAGTAGAGTCATGTGTCCACGAGTCGATTGTCGGATCCTCGTGTCGACCATGATACCTCAAGTAGAGACTTTGTGTTTCACGCGACTTGCGTGAAATCCCGAGTGACGAAGGCCCAATGGATTGGGTCATCGAGGGCCTCCAAGTCCCATAAACGGTCGACGAGATGAGCCATATGCCTCTTGAAAAAGGCACGCGCACGCCCCTTAAAAAAGGACGCGCGCGAACAAACCACACGCCACGAAGGGAAGCCGCGCGCCGCGCCAGGAGAGCTGGGCGCCGTCCGGAAAGCACGCTACATGCGCCGCGCACCCCGTGCCGCTCCTCCTTTCGAGGGGAGCGCGCTCCTCCTTGAGGGGAGCACGCCCCCCAGTCCCATATGGACGAAATACAAGCTTTTAAGGCCCTCCAACTCCTATAAATACCTCGTCTCATTGAGGGGGAAGCCATCCCATAAAATCCCATTCATTCTCTTGAATACTCACCTTTTCTCTCTGCTTCTCTGGATGTCATCTTTGGTCTGAAGCACATTCTACGAGATTTCTCGTTCTTAGAGGTTTCGAAGCGCTCTCGGGGACTCCAAAACGTCGCTCCCTCTGATCGACGCTGAATCTAGAGCCCAAGCGCGCTCCCAGGGTTTTCCACTGAAAATCCCCTATGCGTCTAGCACACTAGACGCGTCCGCGATTTTCTGACGCGTCCTACGCGGCCCAGGAGTTTTGAGACGTCGCCGACGACTCCTCCGCGCTCCGTCTCATTCGTCGAGAACGCCCTCTAGGCTCCGCGCCTCATACTGTGTTACATACGCCTTGAACTACGTTCTGACCTGATCCCACACACGAGTACGTAGGCAGCCTACACAAAAAGACACGATCACTCCCCTTATTCACCCTTTCTCTCCTCAGGGAGGCGCTTTGATTTGAGGAAACCCAACTCGAGACTTTCGAGTTCACACCTTTGGCTCGGGTGCGGCCACTTGGTCCGGCCTTGGGTCAAACCGCCCGAAGCTTTTAATAGTTGTTCATATTCGTGCGACAAAATTTTGGCGCTAGAATGAGGGGACTCTCCGACTTGTTCAGCCCGAAATCCCTTCTATCCATCTTCTTCTTTACTTCTAAAAACTTGATTTTCTCGGACTCGAGAAAAGATGAGTAATCAACCACCCATACGTTTTGAGGACGTTAATAACCCCGATAACGCTACTGGGACCAAAAAATATTACTTGCGCTCCCAAGCGCATGGTGACGAAGAGTCGCTCCCTCAAGAGAGCTCGACCCGCTCACCATCTCCATCTTCAGATAGCAGGGACGATCGCATCATGGAGTTGGAGGAGAATATCCGCCAACTCAAGGAGAAGGTATCATAGCCGACTGGCTGCGAAACAATTTATGCATAACACGGTGATCTCCAATGGGGGTCTCGAGAACCTCAATGAGGAAAGTCGCGATCGCGATCCAGATTACGAGGGCGGTGATGATTAGGAGGATATCAAAACTTCTCTCACGAAGGACAAGGGACCCCCCCGCTGTGAATGACGTCGGTCCTTCGAACCCCTCACCCAAGACGGGGAATGTACCTATGGTCTCCCAAGAGGGGAACTCCTGACGTTCGGCCCTTGACCGACTTGGTCAAAGGGAGAATGTTGCGGAAAGTCAGGGTACGTGAAGAGCGCACCGTCATAGACGAAGCCTGCGCCTCCGTGCGGCAAGCCCCAATCTCAGAGATCATCTTACTGCTCAACGCAACTAAGTCGTCCCTCGCGACGCAACTAAGACGCCTACATGGCTCACGTAAGACGCCTAGATGGTGCAACCAAGTCATCCCTCGCGACACACCTAAGACGCGTACATGGCAAACGAAGATGCCTATATGGCGCACGTAAGACACCTACATGGCGCAACCAAGTCATCCCTCGCGACGCAACTAAGACTTCTACATGGCGCACGTAAGACACCTACATGGCGCAACCAAGTCATCCCTCGCGACGCAACTAAGACTTCTACATGGCGCACGTAAGACGGCTACATGGCGCAATTAAGTCGTCGAGACAGAAGAAAGTTTTTTTTTTTTTTTTTTTTTTTTTTTTTTAAGAACATGTTTATTTTAGTCTTTTTACTAGAATATATTTATTTTACCAAACGTTAAATCAACTTTTGTTACCTGCAACAACTGTTTTATAAACAGTTTACCAAACACCTGTCAGTTAAAAAAAACAGTTTTTTCAAAAATTAAATCTAAAAGCACTTTTTTTAAAAATAAAGCTATGCCAAACGATGCCATTATCCAATATCATATTTCAAATACATTTTGAGTGTATATAGATGCCTTGTATTATCATTTTCTATCATTTATTATCATTCATTTTTTTGGATATTGTTTTTCAGTTTAAGAGATTTTTGAAAAAAAAAAAAATCAATACTTAAACAGTTTTTATTGGAAAACCAGAGAAATCTAGCTTTCATAATTCATTTCCAATAATCGCGTTATAGTTTCAGAGAAATTTAGCCTTAACTTTGCCTAATCGCGTGATAGTTAATGCCATTTCATTTTTTTTCAACACTAATATCTGTCACTCGGCGGCAATGTTGTGTAAAGGTAAGTCAATCTTTTTTCTACTGATAATAAATTCAGATGGCTAATAATAAAAAAAACATTATCTAAACCGTGGCTAAAATGTAATTTCAAGTTTGAGAATGGCCAAAAATCTAGAGTGCCCTTGAAAAAATTACAATGTTTTTCCAAACTAAAACTATGCCATAGAGGATCCAACATTATGGAAAAATAGCCGGCCCTCGTCGCCAATCTCACTTAGTCACAACGTCCACTTGTCATAAAAAATAGCTAGTGCTCCCTATTTTGTTTGGCCGTTAAAAAAAACTTTATTTTTTCACACTAAAGACCTGGTTTGGAATAAATTTAAGGGCTGAAAATCTTCTTACTTTTCCCAAGCCAGTCACGAAGTCTTTATAAAATCCATCATCCAAGCTATCTTGAGCAATGTCGTATGTTGTTTCAATTTCAAAAGCACCTCATTAAATGAACAATTGATTGAGTAACCAAGCCACCAAAATTTGGAGATTTGTTAAATAGCCAACATTTTGTAAATTTTAAGTAAATAGTCATTATGGGTGATGTTGCGTTGTTTGAACGTGTTTAGCATTCTATTTATGCCCTTGGAGTATGATGGTTATTTACAGTTATTAACGAATATTTACAACTATTAATTTCAGTTTGGCTTTGTTAGTAGAATCTTGTCGCTATTTACTTAAAATTTACCCAAAATTGGCTATATGACCAAACTTTAGTTTTCATATGGCTATATATATAGAGAGCACTTAAATTAATCCACAGTCTACTAGCGCGTTTTTGGTGGGAATCTACTGACAAAAAATAGAAAATTCATTGGGACACTTGGCAAGACTTTTGTAAGAGAAAAACTAATGGAGGACTTGGTTTTCATGACCTTGTTGCGTTCAATCAAGCCCTCCTAGTAGGGACGCTAATTTGCCACCCGGACTCTCTCACGGTCCAACTACTCAAAACTTGTTACTTCCCTAAAACCACTCTTCTCAACACCAAAACACCCACAAGAGCTCATTTCGTTGGCGCAGTCTCTTGTGGGGACGTGAACTAAATATTTGCGGGACTCGTTAGCAAGTAGGCACCAAAGAGAATATTTGCGTTCTTCATGACAAATGGTTGCCCTGACCCACCACATTCTCTTTCACCGTCCCCTTTATATACCCTATGACCTCCATATCGTAGATTTCTTTCTTGGGAACAGCGAGTTGGACTCTAACTTCATACATGTTGTTTTATCTCGCGATGATGTTGCTCTCATCCTTAGTGTTTCCGTTAGCTACTACAATATTGATGACCACCTTTGTTGGAAGTTGGAACTATATATTAAAGATGGAGAATACAACATCAAGAACAGTTATTATATCACCACTAAGCCAAAACAGCCCACTACCTCCTTAAGTGCCGATATAACCTCTTCATGGCGGAACCTCTTTTAGAAGTTTGGTCTCACCCTAAAGATAAAATCCTTTCTATTGAAGCTCGGCCATGGATGACTCCCCATCAACGACATACATTTACAAGATATAAAATGGCCTCTAAAGCATGTGTCTCTTAAGCAGATCTTTGTCCCCAAGACTATAGTTCACGCGCTATGGACGTTTCCTGATGCTCATGCTCTTTAGGAAAGCTACGACCTCGGTCATTCCAACGATTCACACTTCCCTTCCAACATAATTAGCCTCTCACCTACGCGGCGATCATCTGACTTGTTTTTTGTTTTTTTTCCCTCTCGTGGTCATGATAGACCTATCATAACCAAGTACTAAATGAAAAGCCTCGCCTCAACCCCAAATTTATCCCCGAGTGGACTATCCATCTCCTAAAAGATCTTAGAGCCTAAGTACAACCCCATAAAGCTTCCACTCACCCCCTGCGACAAAAAAGCCTTTCAAAAGTTCAGCCTACATTTCTCCTCGAATGAACCTCTTGTTGGTGATTATGCATTCATATAACCATGCGGAAAATTATTTACATTAACATGAACTAATTAATATTGATTATATGTAACAAGATCTAGATTTACTTTAATTAATATAAGCATGAGAGCAATATCAAGCAACCGATTTAAACAAAAGAGTCATCAGGAAAAACTTACGGGTTTCTCCTTAGCTACAGAATCTTCAATGCGTTCTTCAAGCTTTCGTTCCGAGTTCCTCCAACTCCTTCTTCAAGCTTTATCTCCCATGATCAGATCTCCGGGAATGGTTTTAGTACTCTCGTCGTATGACACTCAGAAGATGACACCGTAGTCTTCCAAAACGTAATCTCCGAGACGAATAAGAAGAAAGGGTGGACACACTCTAAATCTCACCATGACTCTGATCTATGACTTCATATCGTACCGAGTTTATGGGAATGGAATCACAGAATTCAAAGGGAGAGGGAGAGAGAGAATTTTCGTTCAACACCTAGGTGAGTTGGTCGAAATTCTTGCTTAAGCAATTGTGTCATTTTTGCTTTCTCTTAGACTCCTATTTATAGTGGTAGAAATGAGATATTCTAGGAAGATCCTAGAGATATTTAATTCTCTTTTATTCTTTCATATTTTGTAGTTAAGCATGAACTGTTGGATCTTGACTATAAATCCTACTTTTTCTCTCGTCCATCAGATCATAATCTATGATATTTATTTCCTTATTTTTCTCCTATATTTAAGGGATCTAGATATTTGAGAATAATTATGATAATATCTTATTTCCTTAATGGAGAGAATAGCTCTACCATTATTTTTCTCCTAGATATTAGGAAATTAATTATGAAGGAGAATAAATGACAATATCTTATTTTCTTATTTAATAATGAGAGAATATCTCTACCATTATTATTATCTCTCTTTTTTAATTAGTTACCACAAATCTAGCAATTAATTAAAGAGAGAATATTGAGTAATTAATACCCTAATGTAGGCGCCTATCTCATGGTCATGGGCCAAGGAATTTTCGAATTTCACAGTATCCAGGAGGCCCAACTTAAAATTCAATTAATTATTTACTTGATCCAACAATAAATAATTAATTCCACAATAAATATTTAATTCGGCAAATAGACAAATTTCCGAATGAATGCTGCTAAACAATTTACAGTTGTGAGATTGTAATAATAATATGAGTTTTGTAACCAACTATGCCACTTTAAACATGTGATTTTGGATCTAGCCTATGTTTGACAATTTTTAGGGATATAGCCAAATGGCTTATGTGGCAATAATTAAGGTATGATTTGTCCTTGTTTATTAACAAATTCGTCACTTTCTCGCTCTTATTTTTTTTCAAATATTTTTTTTTCATCAAAACTTCAAAAATTCATATCTTTCTCATACGAACTCGAAATTGAGTGATTTCAGATCCTACAAATTCGTGGCATCGAGATCTTCAAAAATAAACCCATTGTGTTTGACGAAAAATTATGTTTAATGCAACATAGTTACGTTTCCATTTAATTTTTTGATAAGTTCAAAAATTTACAATTATTTTCATATTTAAGGTAGTAACCTGATTTTTCTACATCTATGGTATTAAACATGATTTTTCATCAAACACAATGGATCTATTTTTGAAGATCTCGGCGTCACGAATCTGTAGGATTTGGAATCACTCAATTTCGAGTTCATGTGAGATAGATATGGTTTTTTGAAATTTTTATGTTAAAAAAGTGTAGGTAAAAAGCAGGAGAGAGAAAATTACGAATTTTAATAAATAAGGGCAAATCAGTCCTTAATTATTGCCACATAAACCTGTTGGCTATTTCCCTAAAAGTTTTGAAACGTAGGCTAAAAATAAAATTCGTAGTTTTATTTTGGCTATTTTGCTACACTGCCCAAATAATATTCATTATTACCAGAGAGTTTTTATCCGTTTTTATCAGAGCCGAATCAGAGACTATGGACCTAGTAATAGAAGATTCACAAATCCGATGAAAAAGACGAAATAGTCATTTCTCTTTTTCCATCGATTCGTTTAATCTTGGTCAAATACTCCACTATGTAAGCCAAGACTGAACCCTTCTTTTTTACTAGAATTATATTTACTCATCGTGATGAGTGTCCACTGATATAGTCAGTTTGTGATCAAGACCCTCCAGGTTCAACCCGTGTCGAGAAAAGTCAATTATTCCGTCATATTTTTCTTGACACTTATAAGCCCTAAGCATTGTTGCTTCCCCAACGAAAGATTATTCCGAACATTCATACTTCGGAAGCGAGCTTAATCTATCGGTTATGGAATTAACCTTTAGGTGAGAGAACATTTACATTCTTTTAGGAAAGCTGGATTCCATATCCGTAAATCACTTCTTACTCGAAGCATGTTCCGAAACTCTCAAGACATAAGCTGTGATTAACATTATAGTGGCCTTTTAGCGAATGATCAAAGAGCGCAGTAACATGATCCAGTGTCCATGATCACTTCAGGATTTAGATCAAGTCTCACTGTGACCATCATTAGTGACCTCAGTTAGTGTGTCATAACGGTCCTTAAATGACACATCTACAACAGAGACCTGTCCGGGTCATACACTTGCCACAAGTGTAGAATGCTCCCACTAAGTGATCAACCTTCACTTGTGTTCCACATTTACGATTTCATATTCAGCTACCTAAGGATGAATAAATCATCGACCAATTTTAGTTCACCGCCCAAGCTCAGATGCCGAGCATGTGACTCAGTTTGATACGGAGACTATAGGTTGATGAATGTTTGATAAATCTTAATGTATAAGAAATAATGCTTTTGATTCGAATAAATTATAAATGACAAAACTTTATTTTATTAATAATTTCAACGAGAATTTACATAAGAATCTTCTCGTGGGCAAGAATTCCTAACACTACTACAAATTTGGTTTTCTGATGCGCATGACTTTCAGATGCGACTAGTCGCACCTAAAAGTCGCATCTAAATGACTTTCGGGTGCGACTAGTCGCACCAGATTGTCAACACGAAGACCAAAAAATTTCGCTAAAATTGTTTTTTTCTTTTGAGTATCAGGTGCGACTAGTCGCACCTGATAGTTAAAAAAAACTTTCAGGTGCGACTTTGTCACACCTGATAGTTTAAAATTTTAAGCGGGCCAATTCTCCCCCTCATTTTTTCATTCAGTTTTAAAATGGGATAACTATGTAAAAGAAAAGAAAGGACACGGGAAAGAGAAAGAGAAGAAAGAAAAGAAAAGGAAAAAAAGAAAAAAAAAGGAAGAAGAAGAAGAGGGTTGAACCGAGAGAGAGAGAGAGAGAGAGAGAGAGAGAGAGAGAGATAGGAAGAAGATGGGAGAGAGAAGGAGATCGCGAGATGAGAGAAACGCCGGCCAGGAGCTCCTCCACCAAGCCGCGCGCACGTCCCAGCCGAGCAGACCGCCACCGCCGCGAGCTCGCCGTGGCCGCCGCCCGAGAAAGAGACGCCGGGAAAGAGAGAGACGACACCGGGGAGGCCGAATCCCTTGAAATAGGTGAGAAATTCTGTCATCCGAAATGGATTTTTTGGATCTAGGGTTTGAAATTCATTTTGGGGTTTTTTAATTTCAATGAGAAATCTCGAAGAATTGATTGAGTTTTGATGTTTAACTAGGCTCGGTGGTGATGTTTATTGCTTGAAATTGTGAAATTGAGATGATTTTGTTGAAATTTCCATTGAATTTTGGACGGGAATTAGGTATTTAGGGTTTTGAATTTGAATAATTAGGGGTTTTGATTTTCCGGACGTGATTTGATGTTATTGTACTCGAAAATATGATTTGGGTGTGGTTTGAATTTGGCCGAATTTGTGAAAAAAAAAACTGTTTGAACTGCCTCTGTAAATCGACGTGGACAGACCGATATGATCTGAGTTCTTATTTTTGGATATTTTTCATGGATAGTAGACTGTATGAGCTTTCTAAAATGACCAAGAACATGTAAATCCATTGAGTATTGAAGGAGTTATGAATTTCCAAAGTTTGTGTTTCGCAGCAGTAAAACGGGATTTCCTGAATTGTAACAGTGAATTACGGGCTGTTTTTGAGATAGCTATTCTTGTCGTATATATGCTTGTAATATCTCGTTAGAAAGCTACATGAGTCTACTTTCATTTTCTGCTAGAATCAATCGATTTCAAATTTTGTAGCTCGAGTTATGATGGCTTAAGCGCTAGTGGGTCAGGCTGTCGGGAATTCTTTCGTTTGATTTTTCTCGCCGTGCGCTCAACCCTTGCTCACTCTCCGCCGTGCGCTCGCCTCGTCCCGAGTCTCTACAGGTTAGTGTTTAGTTTAGAATTTGTGATTAGTTTGTGAAATTGTAATTAGTTTAGTTTGTGATATACTAATATGTTTAGGTTAGTGTTTAGTTTAAATTTGTTTTTGTTTTAATTAGTTTTGATATATTGTAATTTATCAATTAGGAATTGTAATTAGTTAATGAAATTAAAATTAAGATTAATAATTGTAATAATGTAATAATGTGATTAGTTTATCAATTAGGAATTGTAATTAGTTAATTAGTTAATTGATTAGTAATTGTAATAATGTGATTAGTTTAAATTTGTTTTTGTTTTAATTAGTTTTGATATATTGTAATTTATCAATTAGGAATTGTAATTAGTTAATGAAATTAAAATTAAGATTAATAATTGTAATAATGTAATAATGTGATTAGTTTATCAATTAGGAATTGTAATTAGTTAATTAGTTAATTGATTAGTAATTGTAATAATGTGATTAGTTTAAATTTGTTTTTGTTTTAATTAGTTTTGATATATTGTAATTTATCAATTAGGAATTGTAATTAGTTAATGAAATTAAAATTAAAATTAATAATTGTAATAATGTAATAATGTGATTAGTTTATCAATTAGGAATTGTAATTAGTTAATTAGTTAATTGATTAGTAATTGTAATAATGTGATTATAGTTTAAATTTGTTTTTGTTTTAATTAGTTTTGATATATTGTAATTTATCAATTAGGAATTGTAATTAGTTAATGAAATTAAAATTAAGATTAATAATTGTATTAATGTAATAATGTAATTAGTTTATCAATTAGGAATCTAGCTCAATTAAGATTAAAATTAGTTTAGGTTAAAATTAATATATAATCAGCATATTAATTTTTTTTTAAAAAGATAAAGAGCATCAGATGGGACTAGTCGCACCTGATAGTAGAAGACTTTCAGGTGCGACTAGTCGCAACTGATGCTCAAGAGGATTATCAGGTGCGGACTTTCGGGTGCGACTTTGTCGCATCTAAAGTCGCACCTGAAAGTACTTTCAGGTGCGACTTTTGCACTTTCAGGTGCGAAAAAAGTCGCACCTGATGCTATATTTTGTACTAGTGTAACACCTCCCATCGCCCATCTCCTAGACGATCTTAGAGCCTAAGAACATCCCCATAAAGATTCCACTCACCTTGCCCTTGCCACAATAAAGCCCTTCAGAAGTTTAGCCTACAACAAATCCAAGTCGTTGATGCAGCAACTAGCCCCACCACCTGTTGGAGTCCCGGTTGGATAAAACGTGATTTTCAATTAAAAATAAGTTACGACCTCACACAGCGCACCGATCTCCGATCTCCTCGTCCTAGACATTGTAGAAGCCTCTGCCATTCTCAAAGGCATTCTCATGCACGCAATATCGACTGTGTAGCCATTCTCTCCAAATTTCTCTTGGTAGTCTATATCTTCACCGACTCGACAACCCTGAACACCAAACTAGGTATTCTCTTCGACATTCTCGTCTTGCACTTTTCCGCACCATGCTCCTGGACTTCCAACATTACGAAACATCTCCTTGCTAAATCTAGTTTACAATTTAATAAACTTGTCACTTGGAATCAAGAGGTTCCCCTTCATGTTGTTCCCGCACTTTCGCATATATACATAGTTTTAAGGATTGAATAAAGCTGCATATATATTTTTTAATTTGTTACATTTATATAATTTTTTTTTATAATATCTGGTTAGCCTTTTTTGTTTATTGAGGTGATGAAGTCTAAATAAAATAATAATTATAATAACTATGTAAAACTAAAAGGTTCAACAAAATTATAATTAAAGATTTTCACCAAAAAAAAAAAATGAAATTTCTATAATAATTTCTTATATTTTTTTACTTGTGTAATATTTTACCTTTTTAATATTTTTTTATACTTTATTAATCAATTTTAATAAAAGAAATACACAAAGTGACACAATAGAATTTCTGATGATTACAAAATTAGAGCGATATATTTGAAACGTTCTAAGTTATGATAAAAGTAAAACAATTAAGAAAATATTGTCCATCTTAAACATCAATGCAAAGAGTATCTTCTGAATCCACGAGTCAATAAGGCTATTTATTACTATTATTCAGTTTTCACACTAGACCAAGGCACGTACGTAAAAGAGCCCATGCGCAGAACTTCACAAGTTGGCAAATAAAAAATAGAGGCAAGAATAGGAGTGCGTGCAATTAAGTATGTCACGTGGGCAGTTTCCTTGAGAAAATATTATGCAAGAGATCTCAGATCTCAAATAAATAAATATAATATGGGCCATGAGGCCCATGAGCCGTGTGTTTTCAGCGTTATGCTTTGATTTTTGTGTTTGTAACTCTCTCTCTCTATATATACATATATATATATATACATATATATATATATATATACATATATATATATATATATATATATTAAGAATAAATTTCACTTTTCCCCCCTGAACTATGACGTCGGTAACAATTTGCCCCTGCTATTATGATTTGTGTCAACTGTTTACCTTGAACTTGTGTTTTTTATCAGAAGTAATCATTCCGTTAATTTTTGCACTGGTCTGTTAGTTTTTTGATGACGTGGACAGTATAGTTCCATTATAAAAAATTAAAAATTAATAATAACGGTTTAATGCCATGGAAGAAACCCCGATCGAGCACCACCACGTTGAAGACCATAATCCCGTGGAAGAAACCCCGATCGAGCACCACCAATCGAAGACCAGCGCCCCTCGCTCAGTCCATGCAGCCCGAAGTGGCACAGCACCACCCCAACACCGGCCAGGTGGCGCCTCTTTCGGGGCTCGTGAGGGACGCCGCCGGTGACGTGTCCTTCCGCTTCCATGACTTGGCGCTCTCCGCCAACCGGGTTTAGCTCACCACTTTTTTTTTTTTTTTTTTTTTTTTTTTTTTTTCCATTTTTCCTTCATTGATTGATTATGTCTGTGTTGTACTATGACTTGGCGCTCTCAGTCCATGTCTTTTTAATTTTTTATAATGGAAGTACAGTCCACGTCATCAAAAAAACTAACAGACCAGTGCAAAAATTAACGGAAGGATTACTTCTGATAAAAAACACAATTTCAAGGTAAACAGTTGACACAAATCAGAATAGCAGGGGCAAATTGTTACCGACGTCATAGTTCAGGGGGAAAAGTGAAATTTATTCATATATTAATTGAATATGCGCTTTGCACGCGTTGGAAAGAGAGAGAAGATAAAAAACAGAGAGAAATAAAGAATAGAGTGATAAAGAGAGTGGAAAAAGTGTGAAGAAAAGGAGAAAAATGAAGAAAAAAGAAAACTAAAAGCCGTAATATGTCGCTACTTGGCGAAGTCACGTGGCAGACTCTGGATGAAAGTGGGAACAAATGTTCTCTTTTATTATTTATGTTATAGATATATCTGTATGTACACAGCCAAAAGTAAATTTAGAGGGAGTAAAACAACATTAATAAACTTTATAAGGAAATAAATATATAAAATAAACTAGGAGATTTTGATAAAACATTTTATACTAAAAATACATATAAAGAAATTTAGAAGTCACCAATTTATAAATTTTTGCTGATATATAAATAATATATTTGAGTATTAGATAAATAAATTAAAGAATAAATCTCATTTTTGCCCTCTGGACTCGTACCGTAGTTACATTTCACCCCCTGTACTCGGAAATGTTGCAGAACTCAACTCAGAACTTAGACACGTATTATAACTAGCCGCTTCCGTCAGTATTTGGACGTTAAGTAGTCACGTGTTTATCACGTGTACTATTCTGAAAGGGTATAAACGTATTTTTGCATATAATGAATACTTTTAATGTTTAAATATTATCAGATATATTAATTATTAGAATAATTATTAAATATTACAATTGTTTTTAAAAAATGAAAGAACAAATCCCGCGTACACAAATCTAGGGATTGTTCTATCATCGCGAAAATGGTGAAACCTTCGACATCCAAATCTCCGGCGAAATCGAACCCCAGCAGCACTGGAGGAGGTTTCAGAATGAAGTCTCCGGCGCAGAAAAAGAAAAAAACCGTGCCAGCGAAGTCTCCGACGGCGTACTCGACGAAAAAAATCCCAGGCTCGGAGAAAAAAACTCAAGTCTCCGACGAAAAGAAGAGCTGGTCGAGAGATAAATTCCTCAGAGAGCGCGTCGGTCAATAATAGACCAGTATATGGTGATAAACCATTTTTATGTATGTTTGGATCCGTTTTTAGGTTGAAAAGTGTAGGGACCACATTGTCTGGTTACCCTTTAGATTTATGTTTCGATTTCGTAAAGAATCTGAGTAGGGACCACCATTGTTTTGTTGTTTTCTTTGTTTTGAGCGTTAGAAACTTTAAATACAAAATAATGGGGGGACCAGTGGTGGTTGTTGTCTGTTATTGGTTTTGTGTCCTTTTGTATTTGTCTAGTAGTTGTATTTTAATACTACTTTGGTTGATTTTAATAAAAAATTGTTTGATTATTGTTTCAGTTAAAGGGTCTGGTATGTTCACGTTCAAAGTTCACCATGGGGGTAGAGTGAAATTGGTGAATGAGCGTTTGACCTACGTTGGTGGTCGGGTTGACTACGTAGACCACGACGACATGGACAGACTGTCCTTGTTGGAGCTAGACAAGATTGTAGAGAAAAATCTTGGATACTCAGCGATTCTCATGTACTATCAGGAACCTTATGGGGAGTTCTTTGCCCTGGACTGTGATCTGACCCTGTTTATAGTAATGTCAAAGCTGTATGAGGAGTCTGAAGAACTGAATTTGTATGTTGATCACCCTGTACAAGATGCCCTGTTGTAGAAGAGCCTGGACAATTGCCTCCAGTGCCTGCAGTTGAAGAGTTTGAAGCTGAAGAGGAAGAACAAGTTCAAGACTTTGAAGTGGAAGAGCCTGAAGAAGTTGAAGAGGGAGAGCCTGGATAGAGTCAAGTCGTGGATGAGGCACAAAGTCAAGTTGAAGACCCTGAACATGATGGAGACGTTGAAGTTCTTATCGAAGACCTGACTGAAGCTCAACCTGAATTGAGTCAGACTCAACCTGAAGACCCTATTCACGATGAAGACCCTGAACCAGAATTGACTCAGACTCAAACTGAGTTGGGCCAAAATGAAGATGAGTTGGGCCAGACTGAAGTGGATTTGGGCCAGCCTGTAGTAGGGAGTGAACAAGATGACTTGGGCCAGAGTCAAGTAGAGGAATTGGGCCAGAGTCAAGCAGATGAGTTGGGCCAGAGTCAAGCAGATGACTTGGGCCAGAGTGAAGCACGTGAGTTGGGCCAGAGTCAAGCACATGACTTGGGCCGTAATCAAGAGTTTGAGGAGTGTCAAGACCGTCTTGATGACCTTGAGCAAGACAATGGGTTTGAGAATAGTGAAGACGAAGTTGAAGTCAATGGCGTTGCTGTGGACTGTGGTCTAGGATTAAAGGGCAAAGGAAAGCTACCTCTTACTGATGATGAAGCCGGTTCTGACGAGGACAGTGACTATAACGAGGAGGAAAACATTATGCTGGAAGAGGAGTCGTCTAGTGAAGATGAGCCTGAGCCTAAGCCTACTAAATTGTCCAGGAAAATTCTCCCAAAGTTTCAAGAATTCTGTGAAGACACTGACATGGCAGACCCTAAGTTTAAGTTGGGCATGGTATTTTCAAGTGGGACAGTCTTCAAAAATGCCATAAGGGAGTATTCTATCAAGGCAGGCAAAGATCTGAAGTTCAAAGTGAATGATCGAAACCGAGTTCGAGCAGTTTGCAAGGACGAGTCATGCAAGTGGGTGTGCTATGCGTCTGAAATGAAAGATACCACAACATTCTAGATCAGGACCTATGTACCAGAGCATACATGTGCTCGAACAAACAAGAACAGATTTTGTACTGTTTCTTGGATGTCCAACAAGTACCTGGAGGAGTTCAAGGACAATGAGAGCTGGTCATCTATCAAGTTCATGAATAAAATCCAGAAGGACTTGATACTTGATTGTTCGAGGACTAAGGCTGACTAAGAAAAAAGCCTTGGAAATCATTGAAGGCTCTTATGCACACCAATATGCCAGGTTGTGGGACTATGAAGCCGAGTTGAAGAAGACCAATACAGGAACAACAATCGAGTTCTTAACAGAGGCAGATGAGGAAGGTAATCCAATATTTAAGAGAGTTTACATTTGCTATGGTGGTTCAAAGTTGGCTGTAGGGCAGTGATTGGGTTGGATGGTTGCCACATCAAGGGACACCAAACTGGGCAACTTCTCACGGCCATAGGAATTGATCCTAACAATGGCATGTTCCCTGTTGCCTTTGTTGTTGTGGAGTCAGAGTGTAAAGAGTCTTGGACATGGTTTCTAAATTATTTGATAGATGATATCAACATCTACAATGGATACCATTGGACTTTCATAACAGACAAACAAAAGGGTTTGATAGAGGCACTCAATGGTATGTGGGATGAGGGTTCTGTGCAAGCTGAGCATAGGCATTGTGCTCTTCACTTGCAAAACAATTTTACTCGGGTAAAGTAACTTCAAACACTTTCTATTTTGAATTTTCAAATATGATTTTAGTAGCTTGCATAAGAAGTTAACAGTTTCTTGTTTGTTTGTAAAATTTGGTTAGGTGTTTAAGGGACAGTTCTTGAAACACAAGGTCATGGCCGCAGCCAAGCAGTATTCTATGGAGAAGTTTCACCAAGAGATTAACTTAATCACGGATGAGGATGAGGAAGCCTACAACTGGTTGTGTGAGAAGAATCCAGTGCATTGGGCAAGAGCCAACTTCAGAACTACTCCAAGATGTGATATACTCCTTAACAATCTCTGTGAGTGTTTCAATGGTAACAGGGCTATTTTACTAGCTAGACAGAGACCCATATTGTCTATGCTAGAGAGGATTAGGATGTATTTAATGAAGAGGATGACCAAACAACGCCTCGCTGTGGAGAAATGGCATGGGGACATAGGACCTAGAATCTTCAAAATCATAGAGAAGAACAAGTCCTTGAGTGGTGAAAACATTGCAGAATGGTGTGGGGATTCATTGTATCAAGTTACAAATCTGTATGGTCGCATGTATAGAGTTGACTTGCCTTAAAGACATGCTCTTGTGGTCGCTTTCAGTTGTCAGGTAATTGTCATGACCTTGAACTTGTATTCATTGCACTGATATTATTCATGTTATTAATCCTTGAATTTGTCAGGTATTCCTTGTGCTCATGCGATTCATTGCATTTGGCAAAGGGACGAGCAACCAGAGAACTACAGTAGTGAATGCTACAAGAAGTCAACGTACATGAATATCTACAAGCACAAAATCTGTGCACTTAATCCCATGGAGTAGTGGCCCGAGACAGGAAATACACCTATTGGAATGCCTCCCGACAGAGTAGGACTAGGAAGGCCAAAAAAACTAAGACGACTCGAGCACGATGAGGTTGTGCCACCACGTGGGACTAGAATGACCAGGAAACATGTCACAGTCAAATGTTCTGGTTGTAGAAAGTATGGCCACACCCTCACTACATGCTTTAGAAGACAACAAGAAAATTTGGTAAGATTGTACACATTTTGTTAACTCTGTTGGCAGATTTCTTGCTTTAGAAAATCACTGCAATGTCTATAAGTGTGGTTACATTTCTTGATATTGCAGAGACAAGAACAACGTCAAGCTAGGGATGCAAATCAACAGGCTAGAGATGCTCAAGATGAAGGAGGTGGAAGGGGACGTGGCCGTGGAAGGGGACGTGGACGTGGTGGAGGATCAAGACAATCAACTCAACAACCCACACAACAAGCAGCTAGTACGAGCCAATCAACTCAACAACCGGCACAAAAAGCACCGATAAGGGTAAACTCAACAACCCTTAAACCAAATTCTGCTGTTTGTATGTGGTCATTACTCATAACCTTTCTTATTGCAGCGGAGTCCTCGAATGAACCGGGCCCCAAACAGGCGTTTCGGCCTTCTACCAAGAACT
Source organism: Urtica dioica subsp. dioica (assembly GCF_054948205.1). Taxonomy (NCBI): domain Eukaryota; kingdom Viridiplantae; phylum Streptophyta; class Magnoliopsida; order Rosales; family Urticaceae; genus Urtica; species Urtica dioica. Next base: position 4,565,727 of record NC_142761.1, read on the forward strand.
TTATTTGGAGATTGGATGTAAAGACAATGAAATGTTTTTTTTTTGGATCATGTACTGGTTTTTTTTTTTTTGGTGAGAAGTTCACAAAACTGAGTACTTTTTCTGGGTGACAAGTTCACAAAACTCAATGGAAAATCTATGAATTATGTGTATCAAAACTGGTTCTTTTTGTATTGATAATGTATCAGATTTCACTACTACACATATCACGTTTTAAGACATTATAAACACGACTTAAAATATATTTCGTGACATTAAAAAAAACGACCTCTAAGTGAGTGACTTAAAAAGTCCATGTTTTTTAAGACATTTTAAAAATGTCTTCATATCTTTAAGTAAAATGACTTGAAATCTCTAAAAAAATGACTTAAAAAGTGACACACGTAGGCAAAATAATGCTGACATGGATATAGTTTTGGAGACATTTAAAAAACGTCTCTAATTCTCTAAGGAATATCAACTTCAAATCTATTAACAATGACTTTAAAAGATTCAACATATGAAGACGTTTTTTCCACTGAACCACGTGAACACGTTGTTTATGACTTAAAAAAAATGTTGAAATGATAATTTACATTTTTAAGACGTTTTTGTCTTTTGTCACATGGAAGATTATAAAGACACTGTGGAATAAAAAATAAGAGCCAAGATTAAAAAAAATCAATATAAATTTGAAATGATATGATATTAATTGCTAAATTACATGTTACTAAAATTAAAGAATAAAAAAAAGCAGTCCTTAATTGTCTAACACGAAGAAGACTAGAAGACAGTATTTTTCATTTCTAATTAGTAGACCCAAAAATCAAAGTTTGGCTAATCAGTGATTTGGCTCATCAAAGTTTATTCCATCAAAGCCGTCTGCCGGTCATGGTGTTCATTCTCAGGCATGTCACGCGAGACCAAGAGATGGTTGCCAACCTTGACCTTGGTCTCTCGATCGGCACCAATAGCTCTCCCACTTTGCTGCATACCGTTAGCTTCTAACAGATTGTTTCCTCGTCAACCATCCTCGATGCCTTCGCACACTCGGTTGATCAGACCAGCAATGCTGAGATGAAGCCTGCGGTGCAGCAGTATGAATGGCTCAAAGTGACGATCCAACGACACTGTAATGAAGTAATTTACCATGTTAAATTTGGGAAAATGATTCAAACAGTAACATAATAAATAAAAATATGAGACTTTTATTGAGATTTAGCAACCAAAATAGAACCACGCAAAGTCAAATTCATTATCGCGCACCAATGGTATCATTGTTAACAGGGGCGGACCCAGGTGGTGAGCTCAAGTGGCCTGGGCCCCCCCTAAAAAAAAAAAATTGGGCTAATTTTTTTTTTATTTTTTTTTTTTTTTTATTTTTTTTTATTTTTATAGCCTAATTTCGGTTTTGGCCCCCCCTCCTTCCGAGTTTGGATCCGCCACTGATTGTTAAGCCTCAGCGACAGGTTGGTCCTAATGGCAGGGTCATACAGCCATCGCTTGTGGCTCGTAGCCGCCGATTTATGGTCAGTCGAGTGTGAGAAATAGATCCAAAATGAATAGATCGATCAGAAAATTTACGGATATAGTGAATGAGAGAACCTTATTGACATGGTCGGAGAGGAAGAGGGCAAGGATCTTGAGAGCTTAGAGTGGGGTGGGGGAAGAGGATCTGAAACTGGATCAATGCGATCTTGATGTTCTCCCGCAGCCTTTGACAAACGGAGATTTAGTGCTTTCCGATTGACAACAGAGACTACCTTGTTGTTGAGAGTTTGCGATCTTGGTTATTTAGGGCTTTCCGATCGACGAGGGAGACAAATTTGTTGATAAGAGAGTTGGTGGGGGCTGGACTTAGTGGGAAGCCGAAGGCCACAAAGACGGGGCAAATATACATGTGTGGATTATCTACAGCTAGGGTTTTTTTTTTAAGTGAAATTTAAAATTTGAAAACGAAAAAAAGAAGGTAAAGAGCGGGATTATTATCTAATAATTCAATTTTAAAAAATTAACTACCTAATACGTGGTAAGGTGCCTATGTGGAAATTATTATTAGATAGTCTCTTTTAAATACAATAACTCTTTGTATAAATGGATATATTTCAAGGCATTTTTAAAACGACTTAAAATAATAATAAAAAATATGTAAATTCATTTTTTAATAGACTTAAAATAACTAATAAAGACATTTTTTAAACGTCTTAACAAAATACTACATTCAAAGTCGTTTTTTAAGTGACTTAAAATATTTATGTGGATATTTTAGAGTCATTATCCTAACGACTTAAAAATTTCATTAAAGTCGTTTTTCGAATGACTTAATAAATCAATTTTACAATTTAGACTATTGAAGTCGTGCGATTTAAAGAACGTCTTAAATTTCATGTCTTTAAATGTATTATATGTAGTAGTGTTTGTGGCTTTTATTGACAAGTTGTTATGGCTTTTTATTGGCAATGTATCAGATTTGTGGCTTTGACAATTTTTATGGCTTTTTATTCATTACTATGGTATCATCTTTTTTGTCAATGCCAAACTAAAACCAAACTTCAGACCAAGCTAGAAAATACCACATTCCATTACAAAATACCAATTTTCATTACAAAATACCAATTACAAACTTTAGACCAAACTTCAACTATCATAATCCCTAAAACATTACAACATAACTTGGCAATTACATCAGTCTCACTTAACAGAGACTTAATAAACAACCACAACCAATTCAAAACATATACTTATTTGAAACAGATGACATAAACAATAGCAAGCATGACGAGAACCATATAAAACTTGATCTTTTCTGCTTCTGTAGTAATCTTCTCCCTCAGTCTATTCAGCTCGTCTTCGTCTCCGCCGTAACCATAATTCTTTGACACTTCAACTTGTTTCAAAGAAGCTTCAAGATTGTTAATCCTTTTAAGTAAATCAGGAATTATTTGAACTGACCTTTTACACATCTCAGGATCAACCCAAATCAATATACCACAACCTCTATCATTAGGACTCTGCTATAACAACAACGAAGATGATAATAGGGAAAATACCAATTACCTTGTATCTTGAACACCCATAAAAATGCCGACGAGGATGATCACCTTTCCACGCCGTCCGCAGAACACAGGCCATCTTGCATCGACACCGCGGCCTCTGCTTGTCATCGGAATGGCCATCATCGGCTTCGTCAGAGAAATTACTCGTGGAAGACGACGCCATTGACGAACAACGGATTATATTAGGGTTTTGTTTCGGGAAGAAGGTTTTTTATTTCGCGATCTAGGGTTCAGACCAAATCGTGATTGAGTCTTTGATTTGGGATTTCGATTTAGGGTTCTTTCTTCTATTTATTATTCGAACTTATTTCATTTAACTTTGAGTTTTCAATTTCTTTTTCACTTCAAATAAACTAAGTCAGGGGTAAAATCATAATTCCATCAATAAAGCCTTTAAAATCATGCCACATCACCAAAACATTATAATTTAACGTCCAAATACTGACGAAAGTGGCTAGTTGTAATACGTGGCTAAGTTTTTAGTTGAGTTTTGTAACATTTTCGAGTCCAGGGGGTGATATGTAACCGAGTTACGAGTCCAGGGGGGCAAAAATGGGATTTATTCTAAATTAAATGTGGTTAAAATAAAGTGCATCTTACTACACATGGTGGTGCATCAACATTCTATTATCTAGGGGTCGATTATTCAAACTAAACCATGATCTTTAATACGTGATTGAGTCTTTGATTTGGGATTTTCGATTTAGGGTTCTTTCTTCTATTTATTATTCGAGCTTATTTCATTTAGCTTTGAGTTTTCAATTTCTTTTTCACTTCAAATAAACTAAGTCAGGGGTAAAATCATAATTCCATCAATAAAGCCTTTAAAATCATGCCACATCACCAAAACATTATAATTTAACGTCCAAATACTGACGAAAGTGGCTAGTTGTAATACGTGGCTAAGTTCTGAGTTGAGTTTTGTAACATTTTCGAGTCCAGGGGGTGATATGTAACCGAGTTACGAGTCCAGGGGGCAAAAATGGGATTTATTCTAAATTAAATGTGGTTAAAATAAAGTGCATCTTACTACACATGGTGGTGCATCAACATTCTATTATCTAGGGGTCGATTATTCAAACTAAACCATGATCTTTAATACGCCACCTCGTCTAAACTCGAAAAAGTTCAAAACCAACTCAAACCGTAAATCTTTCGCGTCAATTTTGATTTTGATGATTATGAGATCGGGTTGAACCAAATCAGTCTGATGGTGTTAATCCTTTAATATTCTTTAAGGTTTCATATTTAATATGAATGAGATTATACGAACTGTTTTTGAGCGAAAAATAAAGCAAGATGCCACTCTCAACACTGCCATTTTGGTCGTGAATATGCGGACTTAAATGAATGTCGTGTTCTTTAAGAGTATGGATGATAACTCTATATTCACTACCCTTATCATTATGAATTGCACAGTTAGAGAAGTTTATACATATTTTATTATATTATTTGAAGTTTTTAAAAATCTATTAAACTTTCAGATTTGAGATATAAAGAATGAATCCGAGTTAATATTGAGAAATCACCATTAAACTTATGTGATATCTAAATCCATGAGTTTAGTTATTGTTAACTCCCGGAATCGGGTCAACACTAGTAAGCCATTCACGATTCAACCCAGGGCTAGCCTTGAGGTTGCACGTAGGCTGCTGTCCTCAAACGCCTGAGATCACCAACCTCTTGAAGATAACTGGGAGTCGTTTTTCGCCTGTAAGTTTGTAACATGTGAGGGGAAACAAAAGTGAACTAGAGAGATACATAAAGTTTCTCTTCTTTACGTACTCCAATGCTCAACATTATTATTAGTGTAATGTGCGCGTTATGGAGCGAACGTCCTCTTAGTTCGGAAGCGTTAGAGTAGTTTTAGAGAGAGTATGGATTTTCCTAGGTAAGGAATAACTTAAAAAATTAAGGGAGTGAGCCCATATTTATAGGCATGGGCTGAGGTCGTGCGTGGCCAAATTTCCAGGTACCCGACGGGGGCCTCGCTAGGCCTCTGAGTCTCGCCGTTGGTGGCGAGGCTAGGGAGAGAGGCCGCCCATGTGTGGGCATGGCCTCTTTATTGGATGACGGGCCCACATGGTTGTGGCCTCATGGTGGCTGGCGGGGCCTGTCTTGGATGACTGGATCCCGCTCCTTTGTCAGAGAGGCCCCGCCCAAACTTTAGAGATTGGCTCTGCAGCGATGATGAATGATTTCATTCCTCGTATTCCATCGCGTTTTGTTCTTTTCCAAGGGTTGATTTTCACCCTATAACAATTATGAGGTGAATGTCCGCATAAATCCGTATGAACTAATTAGCAAGGTCGAGTAGATTTTGAGTGAGAGTTTTTGAAAGGTAAATAATGACTTTTGCTATATTGACAAACATCACAAAATTATTTGTTAAATTTCTTTCATTGATTTTTGAATATTACATTCTTTCAACAAACTTGATACAACTTTATTAGATGCATAATATAGACGTCTATGCCAAAGTAGAAGTTGTTCAAACAAACTACTAAGAAAACACTAAGAACATGAAAAACATACTCGACACTTCGTGGACTCAATTTGACACATACATAAGCATTATGAGAACTATGACTAGGAGAGATTTGATCATTATTAGCAACTTCAAGTATCATCAAGAGATAGAGTCTATTTTTAAGCGTAAGTTGAAGTAGACTCACACATGTTTTCAGATTTTTTTTACCAAGAAAAAATGAGGCAGAATCAACCAAAGACATCATTTTAGAGCTAAGTTTTGATACACTGATGAGACTACTTTTTATTTTTTATTTTTATATATCAGAGAATATAAGTACATTTTTTAGGCTAATGGTTGTTTTCATATGGCTTTCTTAAACAATTGAACCGGCATGAGTTATATTTAAGTACTAACCATTTCCAACCATACCAGCTTCAACTTTCCTTTATAGGTGGAGTGGATATTCCCAAGTTATCAAAGGCTTGCTATAACGTCATTTGTGGCGCCTAAGTCCATGAAGCGAGTTAAGAAAGCACTCTTAGATCGTTCATGAGCTTGAGTTGATGGTTAGGAAGGAAAATTCTGGTAGAATTCATCAAGTCTGTGCCAATAAGTCGTTGTAGTGTGACCTTGCGTTCCATAAATATGACATGTTGCCCTCGATTTCCTCGATCACCATAGCTATGTGCTCTTCTTGACCTTCCTCTTTTTCTAAAATAAATATATGTATAAAAGCTCTTTTTTTAATAGGGCATTGTAGATTTGTACCAAAAAAATAAATTATAAAATTTGGATGTAGCCAACGTTTGCAAACGTTTAGGAAAATAGTCAATGACAAGAAAATAGTCAATGACAATTATATTTGACTTAAATATCATCATATTAAAAATACTCTAATTAACAAAAAAATATAAATAATTTAAAATTTTTGACAATTAATGACAAGTGTTATGGGCTCCGAATTTCTAGAGAAATTTCAACCTACTTTCTTAATTAAATATAAAGTGTTCACAAATTTCGTTTCTTGGCTTTCTTCAGTAAACCAAAAAACCCAGACTAATTTTCATTAAATTTCCATTTATTTCCAAAAAATTTCCAAAAATTTCCAATTATTTCTATAAAAAAAATTACATAAATTTCTAGTTTTTCATAGGAAAAGCTTGAACTACCACTGAGAAGAAAAGACGATGATAATGACGATCATGCAGTTTTATTATGCCTTGGTCTTGAAAATACGGATCAAAATCCACCTCTCGCCGGTGAACATAAAATGTACCAATGGTAAACTCCGATGGAATTCCATAATAGTAGACATGACCTTTCATCTAATAGAATTAGTCTATTTTTGAAGCTTTTCTCGCCGCGAATCTGTAAGATTTGGAATCACTCAATTTCGAGCTCATATGAAGAAAATATGGATTTTTGAAGTTTTGACGAGAAAAAATTGTATGAGAGAGAGCGAAATAGTGATGAACTGTAGCAAAAAAAAAAAAAAAAAAAACTGATGCTTTAAACAAAAGATAAAATAGAAAATTCAAATGGCTTATTCAAGTGACACCTCATCTGTTTGACTCTTTTTTTAATAAGTTTTCAAACATTGGTTTTATCCAAAACGTGATGTTTGAAATGGTGTAATAAGTTATAAATTTCTTTTTAATATCTATATATTTGTTTGTGAATGCCCGTTGACAAATATTACTTGTCTTTTTCATATTCATACAGTTCATCCGTAAATTGGGAAATGTGGCATAGTGGTAATATTTTGTCGTACCTGTTTTTTTGCAATTTTATCATAAAATAGCGTGTTTATAATTTTTACTATGAAATTAACATTTTTTAAAGTTGTAAATTTTTATTTTTATTTTTTATGCTTACAGTTTTTATTTTAATTTTTGTTTATTCTATTGTATTGGGCTTTATTTAACATTATTTACTTTTTAAATTTTATTTACCAAAAAAAATAATTGTATATCATTTAAAAAACTTATTTTTGAAAAGATAAATAACTGTTATTTTAAAAAATTTATACCTTAAATTGTTATATTTGTAATTTTTTCTCTTGAAATATCCGCCGGTAACGACAAATCAGTATTTATCTAGATGAGATTGATGCAATATTTATATATTTATTAAAGACTAGGCCCCACGTTCTAAAGTTTATCAAATTCAAATCACAAGTAAATACGCACTAGTTTGTAATCCATTTTTTTTTTTTATCCTTATGCAAAAGTTTTTAAATTATAAAGCATCTTTAGAAAGATTGGTACCGATAAGATGTCGAATTCATAATGATTTTGTTGACATTCCCGTTTTCCGTTGACTATGATTTATACATTTTCGACGATATATATATATATATATATATATATATGTATAATATTTATACATTTTCTACTTCATGAAACTTTTGATACATTACAAAAGTCATTTTTTTGGGTAGTTCACAACAAGATCCATTAGAAAATTATGCCCTTCTCAATTTAAATTTTAGTTAAGGGATTTTTTTTTTGGTCAATTGTAATAACTCTTAAAAATTAAAGGTTACGACGAGCTGATAATGCCATCTATAATATTCTTTTGCCAAACTTCCTTAATTTTTTATAACTAGATTTGTAGGACGCGCTAATGGGTGTCCATAACATCAGGTTATTATATGAGAAATTTTATTTTGTAGACTCAAAAGTTATGAAAATATCTCAATTATACTCACTAGTTCAAAAATATCTAAAATTAGACTTTTGTACCAATTACAAAAATACCATTTCAAGGTAATATAACCATTTTTCACTTCACTTCATTCCATACTTCTTTTCATCTCTCATTCTCTCTCATTTCCTCTCGTTTTCATCATTTTCGAGTATCCAATTCGTTCAATCCCGTCGAAATGGGTTAGTATGCTCACTCATTCATCTTTTATAGTTATGTTGATATAGTTTGTGTAGAAAAAAAAAGTTGGTAGATTTAGGTCAAAGAACCCGGAATTTAACGTTATTTTCGATGACATCCGATAGTTTAGGATGAAATTTAAGTACTGTTTCCGATGAAATTCAAGCTGAAATTCCGACAGGATCCGACCGGATCTGGCAGGATCTGGCAAGGTCCAGAATCTGACAGGATCTGGCAGGATCCGACCGGATCCGACAGGCTGCCAGAAATCCGACCAGATCTGGCGGGATCCGACAGTGTCCCATGAAAAAGAAAAATAGGGTATTTTTTTTATTTAATGTATTTATGTGATATTTCTTGCAGTTTTGTTGATGGTTAACGGCACATGGGAGAGAAATGGAAACTTATACGTGTTAAGAAATGTAAGAACATTTCCGCTTGAAGTTTCGAAAGAGACGACGTACACGGGGTTAGTCGACAAGGTGTACAATAGAGTCGATATAGACAGATCAAAGTATGACTTAAAGTTAGAAGTTACATATGAAGCGGGTAATATGCCGATTGAGCCTGCTTTGTTGAAGGACGATATTGATGTTAAGTATTATACGAAGTGCAAAAGTCGTAGAAAATATGCACTTTGTGTAACTTTGATATCGAAAGAAATCATAGCGTTAAGTGCAAACAAAGTAGATAAAGGAAAAAATGTTATCAATGAAGAGTTGCCTCGTGTTGAAATCAACAAGAGACGAAAGAATTTGATAATCACCGATCGAGATGATGAAGTATACGTGCATGACAGAGAGGTTTATCACAACAACAAGGAAGATGATGAAGAACAAAATAACAAAGTTGACGAAGATAAAAGTGACGGGGGAGAAGATGGACACAACAGTGACAAAGAAACATAATTCGAAGAGTTTGCGAATCATAAAGAATAAAAAGATTTTGTTAAACATTTTGCAGTACCATCAGGACACGGTGAACCATCAAAACAAGGTGAACAGTCACGTGACCCTCGTAAAGATGTTTCACAAACGGATTTCGTGCCTTATTCATGGGAAGCCCCTGACTTCACAACCGAGGAAGCCGGTTTTGATCGGTGGGCAAGAGCATTTTTCCCTGGAAAACGGTAAAATTAAAACTTTTCCCTTTGTCATTACAAGTATTTAACTATATGTGTAACGTCACTAATATGTAACTGTTTATATAAGTATGATATAATGACAAACAATAATGCAGAAAGCTTCAACAATAAGACGAGGAATACTAGAACGTTTCCCATCACCACTTTGCTTGAGTTCATTAGATTCACACTTCAAACGTGGTTTTTTAATCGAGAAGAAATTGCTAGAAAATGTGATACAAGACTGTCCCCGAAGTTTCAAGAGAATCTCGAACATCTGAACGGCAAGGCACAATACGTGAATACCTACGGACTCGGGATGTTTGAATGTAATGTTAGAGACGAGAGAGGTGACTTTGATGTGCATTTGATGAATAACACATGCACTTGTGGACTACCACAACTACTTGGAATCCCGTGCGAGCATGCCATCGCATCCGCACAACACATGAGTGTGGACATTTATTCGTTGTGCAGTCATTTCTATTCGAAGGAGATATGGATTGAGATGTACAAGGAATCTATATATCCTGTTGGGAATGAAGATCAGTGGAACGTTCCGGATGACATAAAAACATGAAGTGTTGGAACCAGTTGAAAAGAAACAAGCCGGTCGACCGAAGAAAAGTAAACAAGGAAGGCGAAGAGTCAATCGATACCGATCTCAAGGGGAAAAAGTTGTTCTTCATCCCAAATGTGGTAAATGTGGTGGTATGGGACATAACAGGAAGACAAGCACATGGAGAGAGTGAAAACTTGTTTATATTTATTAAGTTGATCGTTATGTTTATTTTTTAAAACTTATTTTGTTTAACAATTGACGTTTAAGTTTGAGTTGAACATATTTGTGGTTATGTTTATGTTTATATTTTTATTTATTACTTTAAAATATTTAAATGTGAATTTAATGACATGAAACTATATACTGACATGAAACTTAAGATATCCAATATATTTAATGACATAAATAGTTTTAATGACATGAAACTAAAGATATCCAATATATTTAATGACATCAAACTAGAGATATCCAAAATATTTAATGACATAAAACTAGAGATATCCTAATATTTAATACATATCATCACTCTTCTAATTGGAAAAATAGGGGCTTCGTAGTGTATAAAAACTGGCGTCGACAATGATGTGCTCCATGTATTTTATTGCGAACATCCCACAATCACCACTGAAAGACAAAATCACAAAATGTTATACACAAATAACTCTTAAATAATTATACACAAATTTTTTTACATACCTTTTCACACATTGTGGAACGGTATCGTCAACTAGGCATAAGAACGGTGGAAGTCGAATTTCCCCACCATCTAGCTCTCGCTCCGCCCTCGGATGCTCATTGAATAATCTCGACATTGCCATAACCTTCGATATCGCTTGACACCAATCCTACATTAACATAAGAATGTAAGAAAATAAATATATGATTTACTATAAACTTTAAAGTTTACTAACCTCCATCATCGTTATGAAGTTGTTGGCATGTTCACTATTCTTCGCAATGTCGTTTTGGCAGTCCAAGACGGTTATGGTCCACTCTTGGAGGTTGAATGGAACGTGAACCAATGCATCTGTTTGAAGTTGACGATGAACAAAATCTCTCGCGCACAATTCCACGGCAAGACTTGAGAGTTTCTGTATCCAGTCATAGGATCAAACACGATTCGTTGATCCCAATCTACGATCTCCGCCTCTTTGCCTTTTTCGTCGGCAATCTTCTTGTACTCTTGTTCTTTCGTATAACGCCCGTATACATGTTGGACCCACTGGGTATCCATGATGCAGACGTCTTGACGATACCCGTCATATTCTTGTTGGCGTCTCCGTCGCATATGTATAATAGCATCAATATGTTGTCAACGTATTTGGATTAACAAATATATTTAAGACATAATAATTAAATTTTACTATAAATACATATTAAAAGTAAAGTAGTTATACATACCGTGTCGTTTAGCCATTTTCTGTTCTAGATAAGGATCTTGAAGAAATCTTCTTCCACGCTAGCGATCTTCACATAAATCTTCGGCATAAAATGACGATCAAGTTTATGTGTATGACTCCACTTCACGACGGCTTCCCAATCTTTAAGTATTGGCTCCTTCAACGGTTTGAACGGCGACACCCGCTTATTTGTTGCATACTTCGGCCGAGTCGGGTCCGTGAAATCGGCGGAGAAAGTATCTTTTCGAATACGCTTTTGAGATGACGTTCGTACCTTCTCTTTCGCCTTCTTCTGTGCTAGGGTCGACAACGGGAGCGTCTTATATGATATATCGTCCCGCCGGGGACGTTTTTTACTAGGTGAAGCCGGCTTCCTCGTCGTACACGAGGGCTGCGAAGACGACGGCTGCGACGCCGCATGTGAAGGATGAGGGGCGGGAGGACTAGGAGGGGCGGGAGGACTAGGAGGAGACGGGGATCGTCGTGGACTAGGATGAGGCGGGGATCGACGTGGACGAGGTTTACCAGCTTGTGTAGTTGGTAACGGCTCGGGACATAAACCCGTCACGTCCGTGAACATCATGTTTATCTTCGCGAACATGTCAAGCTGTAAGTTGATGACACAAAATACTGAATAAGAAACTACATTTTTATACATTTTTATAGAAATGACTAATTTATACCTTTATTTATTAAAAGTAACCTGATCTCGCCTCATTCTCTCTAGCCTCCGACCGTTTGTACTTAGAGCTCTCAAGACGGTCGCCTGAGATTGTACCAACTGACTATGAGATTGTCGAAGTTCATTATGAGATTTTTGAAGTTGATTCTGAGTCTCGATCATATTATTCCACATTTCCTCCATCAAAGACCACACAAGGAGATGATCGGGACGGACGGGATGATCGGGACGAGCGAGAGGTGCGCGAAGTGCAGGCTGAAATGATTGAAACTAATAACTAATTCACATAAAACTAGTCACTAAAACTCATATTTTTAATTAATAAATAAAATTTACCTGACGAGGTTCTCGCAGTGTATCTGAAACATGATCATCATCATCGTCTTCATCACTCCACAAGTTCTCACCTTCGTCCTTTTCGGCTTGTCTGAGTACGTCGGCTTCTTTCGCAATTGACTGTACTGAATCAATCTCTTCCTCGATATTACGTGGCTCAACCACGTTTTCGCCTTTAGTCGGATAGAGCGATTGACTGAGTTACGTTTCTAGTTGCTAGAAGAATTCGCGCTCTCCGGTCCTTGGTCTCAACATCTGAAGAACACCGAGCTACAAGAGAACAAAAAATTATAAATATTTAAAATTTAGATAAGTGTAGTTCTCTAATAATATTTATAAAACATATAAATTATAAATTACCGTTTTTTTAAGAAAAACCTTCTCGACGTCCTTGCGTGTCACCACTCGAACGCTTGACCACGAAAGCATCCTCGGTACTCGGACACCGACATTGTTCTCGAACTGCTGACCAATCTCCGGAATAGCCTCAAACGCCCAATATTGCACGGCGTGCAAATTCCCCGGTAAGGAATACTTCGCCTCCTTCTGAGGAACGTTCTCGTTGGCGGATTTGTCCTTTTGTTTTACATAGTAGCGGTTCATGTCCACAGAGAGGGCGGAGAAAGTCTCTGCCCACGTGATGTTCCCCCATGGCAGAGAATAGAAGAACGGCAAGTCCTCAACCATGTAGAGATACTTGTCATTGATGAATCTGTTGTGTTCTACTCCGAGGAGATACCCAATGACAAACACGCACAATCCGAGCTTGTACGCGTCCTCCGGATCTTAACATGTCTTGAACGCGTTCGTCAAGACTTCGAACTTGGCGTTTCGCACACCATTCAAGTGATCGGTCACGAGCCTATCACTGCTTCGCTCGTTCTGCTCCTCCGCCGTCGGACCGTCTTCCATACTTAATCTGGTGATCAATGCGTATTCGAGTCTTCCGAATCTCACGCGTTTATTTCCGATTGCGAAGTGAATCTCACCCCTTTTCGTTGACTCCATCTTTCGAAGAAGAAGAGAGTGTGAGAGTACTGAAGAGAAATTTAGCGTCGTCGCCTCGAAGAATTGAGCGAACGGAGTCTCTGCAATCCTTTGAAGTAGATCAAGAGCGGTGAATTTTTCTTTCACAATCTTCAAGATTCCCGAACCACTATATGTGATTCGACCCGGAAAATTACTCCCACATAACAACGTCAATTTGTCCTAAAACACGAATTATAACAAGATTAATCACGTAATATATAACAAATAATTTTAAAAAATTCACTAAGAAATTATAAAAAGAAAACAAATATCATTCATTCATTCTTTATAACGTAATTCGACCAGGAAAATTACTCTCACATAAAAACGTCAATTTGTCCTAAAACATGAATTATAACAACATTAATCACGTAATATATAACAAATAATTTAAAAAAACCAACTAATAAATTATAAAAAAAACAAATATCATTCATTCATTCTGTATAACGTAATTAATTTTCTTTACTTAAAAACACAACTAAAATATGAAAAAAATTAAAAAAACAGCTTCGGGAGGTCGGATCTCGTCGGAGACGGTCGGATCCCGTCCTTTGAAGACCGTCGGATCTCGTCGGATCTCGTCCGATCCCGACCGAATCCGATGGTCTTCATCCGAAATTCTCAGATTTAAAAAAAAAAAAAATTCACCTCCAAATCTCATTCAAATCAACCTTAAATAACTAATAATCACTCAAATCTTCTATCCTACCAATCCTACACTAATCAAACCATGAAAAAACCATTAAAAAACTAACATTTTTTTTGTCATTTTGAGGTATGGAAGGCTATGGAAGTTTGAGAGCTTGATGGAGGTCGGATTTATGGTGGTGGGCATCGGATTTCGTGTGGTGGGCGTCGGAACTCGTCGGATTTGGTGTGGTTAGGCGTCGGAATGGGCTCACGTCGGAAATGGTGTGGTTGGATGTGGAGAGCAAGTGAGAGAATGAAAGAGATGGAGAAAGGGTTTATTTTGAATTGAGGGTATTTTCGTCCAAAATTGGTGCAAAAGTCCAATTTTGGATTTTTTTTAAGTAACAGGTCTAATTGAGATATTTCCATAACTTTCGGGTCTAGAAAATGAAATTTCTCTATTATATTGTATTATTATTATTATTATTATATGTATATATTCGTCGCAGCATAGTTGTACTCATTGTGAAGTTTATGCTCATAAACAAATGTGTGTTTGAAATCATATATAAAGAGAAATCGATCGAATTTAATTGTAAATATTAATTATCTCATAAACAAATTTAGTATATGATAGAAAGATAAAAATTAAACTTAATTATAAGTCAGACTATTTTACATTTTTGTGGTTGTTGATTAATCCTGATATTTTATAAACGTAAATGAATTAATTAACAATTCATGGACCTCTCCTACATAATAAAAAGTTAAAATTGTTATAAAATTGCGATTTGGTAGTTTCGCACCAAATATGCTCGACAAAATTTGGATTTGGGGTTATATTTTTAGAAATTATATAGATGTGTTTTGAAAGCATATATAGTATATTGAAATTAAATTTGTGCTATTGCCCAAGGATGTAATTTTTGTCATTACTTGTACTTTTACCATAAATTTGTCTTCATATTTATATATGTAAATTTTACTAATAATAATTAGGGAAAATATCAAGAGTATCAATCGTGTTTAATCAAAATGCAAGATTTATCCTCTCTATTTCTAAAAATATCAGACATATCTCTTCAATTTAATATAAATGATATATATCTCCCTTAAAAAATGTTATATTACAAATATCACATTTTTCGTTCATTTTTTATAAAAAAATAATTTGAACTCCCCAAAATACCCTTAATAGAATAAATATTTATTTACTATTTCATTAAAAAAAATCAAAATCTCTTTTATAAAAAAAAATCCTTAACTTTTTATAAAGAAATTTTTTAATTTAATTTTTTTTATATAGAATAGAAAATAAAAAATTATTTCATTAAGAGTATTTTGGGGAGTTCAAATTATTTTTTTTGTAAAGAATAAACAAAAAAGGGTGATATTTGTAATATAACATTTTTTAGGGGATGTATATGTCATTTATATTAAACTGAAGGGATATGTGTGATGTTTCTAGAAATAGAGGGGATAAATCTCGTATTTCGATAAAACACGAGGGATACCCTTGATATTTTCCCTAATAATTAATATGTAACGTTAGAATTGAAGAATGATCCAAGTAGTTTTATATGAAGTTTTTAATTTAACTATTGAACTCGGGGTTAGTATTGCAATGTGTATCATTTAAGATATTATTATGAGAATTGATAAGCCAAATGAAAAAAAAACTTAATGTTAAATGAAAACAAAAGCACTAAACACAATAAGGATCTTAATATTTTATTATTTAGTTAAGATCAATTCGAATAAAAAAAAATGGAACGATTTGAGTAATAGCAATTCTATTGTATGTCTTTTACAAAAAAAGATTCTATTGTGTGTAGATGAAAAAAAATATTGATCATGTGAGATATTCAGCATTATCTCGCCTCGCTAACTGGATCAACTAAAGGTGATGCGGCATCATCAAGAGTGTTCTGGTGAAGATAGACTGTTGAGCTTCACGTATTCTTTTGTATATATTGTCATCGGTAGCTTTAGTCTTTAGTTAGTTGAAATTAATTGTAATTTCTTATCTTTTGTAATTCTCTGTATACTGATCAAGAAAGATATTGAGAGTCTGTGAGATTGAGCGATCTGTGAGGCTAGGTTTCTCTGTGATTGATCGTGGTATTCATGTAGATTCTGGTGAAGTATTTTTGTTCTGATTGAGATTAAAGACAAAGGAAGTGTACTGTGGAAGTGTTGATAGGAGAATCGAATAAGAAAAGCAGACTAAACATCCGGTTGAGGAGTTCCGGAGATTAGGATATAGTGGCTGAACCTCGTTAACAAATCTTGTGTCTTTTGTTTTTCTCTTTTCTTTTATTTTCTGTTGACTCTTGCGATCCTAAATCTGTGAATTTGTGTGTGTAAAAGGTTCAAATATCTACAAGTGGTATCAGAGCCTGCATTTTGGCGTTCTGAACCACCACATCGAATTTGTTTGAAGATCGTAAGAGGTAATCCTGGCGGATCAAGAAGACCGCTCCAACCCGTATCTCAGAGGAGATGAGCGAGATTTTGCCAAGTTCAAGAAGCGATCAAGAAGTTCAACCAAACCCTAGCCCTGAAGACAATTGGATCCCATTGGAAAATATGAGGATCGACATCGACAAATTCGATGGTACTGGCGACTTCAGGATTTGAAGACGAAAGATCACGACGTTGTTGGCGCAACAACGGCTTCTGAAGATGATCATTGATCCGATCATGTGGCCCCCAAATTTTCCTAAAGACCAGAAGAGCGAGATGTTGGAAACTGCAACAGGTACAATTATTGTTCATCTCTCTTACTCTATCATCAGGATGGTGGATAAGCAAAACTCACCAGCCAAGATTTGGAGAAAGTTGGATGAAGTTTTCCAATCTAAGTCTCTCACAAACAAAATCTTATTGAAAGAGAGGCATTTCGATTATAAGATGAACACCACGTTGAGTCTAGATCAGAACCTAGATGAGTTCCTTAGGATGACCATAGAGCTTGCTAACTCCGCTAAGAATTAAGCCTTGAGTGATGAAAACCAAGCCATCATCATCCTAAACTCCATCCCTGAGATCTATAGGGAAGTTATGTTTGCTATCAAGTGTGGTAGAACCTCTATCACCTAGAAGAAGTCTTGTCTGCCCTTAAGTCTAGAGACCTTGAAATCAAAACCGAAAAGAACCAGTCTGGTGATGGTGAAAATCACATGGTCTGAGGTAGGTCTAGCACAAAGCAAACAGGGGACCACAAAGGGAATGATAAGTCTAAATCTAGATCCTCCTCTCAATCACCAAACCCAAACAGCCAAAGAAAATGTTATTTTTATGGCAAACTAGGACATATAAAAAGGATTACTACTCTTTTATCAAGAAGAACAAAGATAAGCCTAGTTCCTCTAATACCAACCCTCCAGATTTAGCAAACCTAGGAGATAGGTATGAGAGTGGGGACGTCTTGAATGTGAGTGATTCCCTTAGAACCAGTTAGTGGATCTTAGACTCCGGGTGTACTTACCACATGACTTATAACCGAGAATGGCTCAATGACTTCAAGGAGATTGAGAGTGGCAGAGTTGTGATGGGTAACAATCAGACTTGTGAGGTCAAAGGCATTGGGAATGTCTCAATCAAGATGTTCGATGGCATGATCAAAACTCTTGGGAAAGTCAGATTTGTACCAGATCTGTCAAGGAACTTGGTCTTAGTTTGAGTTCTTGATGATCTCCGATACTCGAACAAGATTGAGAATGACATTATGAAAGTGAGCAAGGGCTCCCTGGTTGTCTTGAAGGCTGTGAAGCAATCTGGCATGTATCATCTGGTTGGTGAAACAGTTTTTGGAAGCGCTGCTATAAGTACATATGTTGCTGAACTCAATACCATCCTGTGGCATAGAAGACTGGGTCACATCAGTGACAAAGGCTTATAAGTGATTAGCAATCAGAAACTTGTTGGCCAAGACAAGATTTCTAAGATTGAGTACTGTGATCATTATGTCTTGGGAAAGCAACAAAAGTTGAAGTTCAGCATTGGAAAGCACACTTCGACACAAATCCTCGAGTACCTACACTCATATTTATGAGGCCCAACAAGAGTCCCTACACATGGAGGTAACCTGTATTTCTTGTCAATAGTAGATGATTACTCTAGGAAGGTTTGGAATTATCTTATTAAGAATAAAAATCAAGCTTTTGACAAGTTCATATAATGGAAAACCCTTATGGAAAATCTGACTGGCAAAAAGGTAAGGACTGACAATGGACTCGAGTTTTATAGTGAAGCTTTCAGGTCACATTGTGCTAAAGCTGGTATTCAAGGACACAAAACAGTTAGGCACACACCTCAGCAAAACAGTGTGGTTGAGCGCATGAACATGACCCTCCTGAACAAGGCAAGATGCATGATGTTCAATGTAGGTATGGCTAAGTCTTTCTGGGGTGAAGCTATTATGATTGCTGCTTACCTAATAAATGGGTCACCCTCTAGTATTGGAATAGATCTAGGGTTAAGAAAAGATTTATCGCTTCTAGCAAGCGGTGGAATATAAAAAATCTCATTAAAAACTCGTAAAACGTTTTTACAACCTAGACAAAGTGCATTAACATATAATTTAAAATTTTAAAACTACATTTAGCTTTTACTCAGTACCAACTTCGAATGGAGCTTGAACGTTGAGAAGCCTTAGGAAGGTTGAAACGTTCGTCTCCCCACGTAGCTCGCCTCTCGCACTAGTCTTCTTGAACCTGTGAAACCACGAAAGTTTCTACCACTAGCATCTTAAGAGAATGGTTGGATTTAGTGTCTGGGCACTTTTAAATACGATGACTCAAGAACAAGTCTTTGAGCCAAAGAGCTAAAACAAATGTTAGGTCTAATGAGGACCTAGGTGCCAAAACAAAGAACAAGAAGGGATTCTAGAGAAGAGAGAGAGAGAGAGAGAGAGAGAGAGAGAGAGAGAGAGAGAGAGAGAGAGAGAGAGAGAGAGAGAGAGAGGCTCTCAATCTCTAAAATTGCGTGTTGTGAGTTGTGAATGAGGTGGGGTATTTATAGGAGGAGGATTACCTTCAAAAGGTAGTTTCCTCTTTTCTATAGAATATCACATATTCATGAGCAATTCTTATTTCCTCTTTTCCTATCTCATGGACGTCCAACTCCTTGCTTCTAGAAGCAAATTTGTTTCCTCTTTTGATTGCCTCTCTCTTGCCTTGTGTGCCGGCCATCTAGTTTCCTTCTAGAGGAAATTTGTTTCCTCTTTTTCTTTTGGCAAGTATCTTTATACATCAATGCACAAAATAAATCTCTTTTCTTCTCTTGGTTGGACGGTTTGGGCTTCTAGAAGGAGCTTCTAGATGTTTCTTTAATTGTTCATGACAACATAGGAAAAACCCATTAAGAATTTTCAAATAAAATTCCATGAAATGAAATTCAATCCTCAAGGCCCAATTCTCTTAACTTGGTCGTGTGACTTGAACCCATTTTCATCATATGACAATGTCAAAAAACTTATTTATTGACATTCATACCATCCCATGTCCAAAAGGACAAAATTACCCTTTAGACAATTTTCGTAAAACTTGTCTAGTTCTTGTTTTGGCTTAGCTTATAGTTTAACTAATCCTACTCTAATGACTTGTGGTTGTGACCTCATGGATCTAAATGAACAAATCTTGAGCTAACATACTTGGACTCAAAAGTTCACAAACCTTTTCCAAGTTCTAGCTTAATGTCAACTGACTCCATTAAAGAGTTGACACTGAAATCTCTCGGTTCAAATGAATATATTTTCTACTCATGAATTCTACTTAATTGTAATGAGTGGATCCATTGAATATTATCTATGTTTTCCCTTCATGAATATCATCAACTAGATGGGATTTACAAAATCACCATTTTACCCTTCTAGTTGTTATTTCCTCAACTCATTTGTCGCTTGTGAATAAATTAGAAACAATGTATTGACGAGGAGCTAACAAGTCACATTGATTCATCCAAAAGAGTCACGACTCAATTCGGACACTGGGCAGTTCATTTATTCACATTCCAAGGAACAAAGCATGAGGTGATATACATTGCATTTAAGCAATCTTGTACCTGAATTCATATCTACGAGATCTTCGCAAAGTTACTCATGACACCTTCATAACTTAGTACCTCATCAATAGGTCTTGTCTATATCACATAGTGAATCTAGAACTCTAACTTTCTCAAATGAGAATACGTAAGCTATGAAATGACATGTCTCATTTCAGGATTGAGGTAAGCAAGATGCAATTCATACATAGTGACTTCGAGGCATAAGAGGTTAAATGGTTTGTTCTTATTCTGTCTCTAGAAGTGCACTGGTCAATTCAGTACCTTCAGAAGATACCTAGGAAGAACTACATAGTTTCCAATCAATAGCCCTTTGACCCTTAGATTGTGAATATACAGTTTTAAGCAAACCATTAAGAGTTTGTTCATGCAAATCTATATTTGACTCTTCATTTGTTGTTAGGTTTGTTTAAGGACTAAAGACTATAGTTTATCATAAAGCTTCAAACAGACAAGGAAGAATGAATGAATGTTTCAACTTTTATTAATTATTCAACAGTTACAAGCAAGTGTCTTCGTGAGACTTTATTACATCAAATGTACATAAATAGAGACTACTACTCTTCTTGTAGGCACCATTGACAACATCTAGTGCCATAAGCTTCAAAACCCCTGATGAAATATGGTCCAATAAGCCTCCTGATTTGTCTCACCTTAGACCTTTTGGTTGTTATGCTTTTGCACATAAGAGTATAGGAAAGTTAGAACCTAGGTTTGTAAAGTGTGTGTTCCTAGGTTACGATGCTGGCTCTAAAGGGTACAGGTTGTGGATAAGGGATGAGTCTGATTTTAAGACTATGATTAGTCGTGATGTTGTCTTCAATGAACATGAATTTCCATGTGTTCCTATTACTAACTCAAATGCATGTCCTACTATTACTATGGTTTGTAAAGTGTGTGTTCCTAGGTTACCATGCTGGCACTAAAGGGTACAGGTTGTGGATAAGGGATGGGTCTTGTTTTAAGACTATGATTAGTTATGATGTTGTCTTCAATGAACATGAATTTCCATGTGTTCCTATTACTGACTCAAATGCATGTCCTAGTAGTTTTTCAACTAACCCTGCAGGTACCTTAGAGAGTTACATTCAGGTGGAGCCTATGACAGGGAGTTACTCTCAGGTGGAGCATGAGAATAATACCTACCATCCTGAGGATCATGCCTCTGATCAAGATCAACCTGAAGAGTCACAACAAGAAGAAAAATATCAGAGTACTGAACAAGAACAAGTCCCAGAACAACTTGAAGAAGAAGGGTCAAGTGAAGATCGGCTGAGTGACTATCAACTCACTCGTGACAGACAGAAAAGGGTCATCAAGCCAGATCACAAATATGGCCACAATGCCTAATCAGAGCTTTTGGCTTATGCTTTTACATCTGCTATCCAGATTGAGATGACTGAGCCCATGACCTACAATGAAGCTCTTGAGGGAAAAGATGCTCTGAAGTGGGTCACTGCTATGAAGGAAGAGATGGAATCCTTGCATAAGAGCATGACCTGGAGCATTCTGAAGAGACCTAAGAATCAGAAGCATGTAGCCTGTAAATGGTTATATAAGAACAAGGAAGGATCTGAACCAAAGGCTGGAGTGAGATACAAGGCAAGATTAGTTTCCAAAGGATTCACACAAGTCGAAGGTGTTGGTGATTTTAGCACCTCAAATAACCATTTAAATGCGGAAAAAATTAATTATGCTATCATAAGCTAATTAAAACATGGTTATTAATAAGATCAAGATTACTTAATTAATTGATATTAAGAGCCTTTGACAAGCAATCAAGATTTTAATGACAAGTTCATTGGAAATTTGCAGCTTTTGGCTCAACTACTGAACTCTTCAAGCTTTCTCCTAATCCGTCTTCCTTCCTTGAGTTCCTCAACGATCAGACATGCGAGCTTTTCTTCACGGACTCGATGTGATGACACCAAATTCTTCAGAGACGTAATCTCCGAGGCGAATAAGAAATATGAGTGGGCAACAATTTTTTTTATCTCACTGTGATCTCAAATAACGTTTTTAGATCACACCGTGTTTATGAGAATGGAATCACGGAATTCTGAGGGGAGAAGGATAGAGAGGAGAAGTCAGCCAAGAGGAGATGAGTTCTCTTTTTGGTCGAATTCTATATCTGAGAATTAGGTTCATTTTTTGCCTCTCATGAACCCCCTATTTATAGTAGTGAAAATGAGATATTATAGAATATTAAAGAATATATTATTTCCTTTTATTATGCTCACACTGTGTGTTCACATTATGGATTTAATCTCAGCCCTTGGATCTCATCACATGAATCCTATTTTTTCTCTCATCCATCAGATCAGTATCTAGGATTTTATTTTATATGAAAATATAAAATATTTTATTTGTTGAGAGAAAATAGGAAAATATTTCTCCTTAATATTCTCCTAAAAATAAGGAGATAATATAGGACAATCTTATTTCCATATATATTATTCTATCTCTCCTTTATTTTAGGAACAATAAAGAGAGAAATTTGGCTTTTTGCCTAACTCATATAATCGGCCAACATGCAGTAGGGAGAGGCCGGAATTTGCCCAGTGCAAGACCCAATTGTTTTAAGCCCATTTAACTCTTATTTACTTGTCCAACAATAAATAAATAGTTTATTTACTTGATCCGACAATAAATAAACAGTACTACTATAAATATTTATTTAATTCCGCAAATACCCGTTTTTCAGAATTAATGTTGTCAATCACCATTACAGCTTTGTAAGATAATAATAATGAAATAATTATTATTTTATAGTTCTTATTCACCTTTATCTAAGTCGAATCGGGGACAATGGACCTAGTATTTGAAGCTTAACAATCTCGATCAAAAGACGAAATAGTCTTTTCTCTTTTACGTATCGATTTATCTAATCTTGGTCATTATTCCACCATGTAAGCCAAGATGCACTCTCCTTTAACTCTTATTTATTTGTCCAATAATAAACGAATAGTTTATTTACTTGATCCAACAATAAATAAACAGTACTGCTATAAATATTTATTTAATTTCGCAAATACCCATTTTTCAAAATTAATGTTGTCAATCACCATTACAACTTTGTGAGATAATAATAATGAAATCATTATTATTAGAAAGTTCTTATTCGCCTTTATCGAAGCCGAATCGGGGACGATGGACTTAGTATTTGAAGCTTAACAATCTCGATCAAAAGACGAAATAGTCCTTTCTCTTCTACGTATCGATTTGTCTAATCTTGGTCAGTATTCCACCATGTAAGCCAAGACTGCACTCTCATCTAATACTAGAATTATATTTACTCATCGTGACGAGTGTCCACTGATTTAGTCAGTACATGATCATGATCCTCCAGGTTCAACCCGTATCGAGATAGGTCAATTTGTTTCGTTATACCTTTCTCGTTACATATATACCCTAAGCACAGTTGCTTCCCCAGCGAAATATTCTTCCGAACGTAAACCAACTTCAGAAGTACGCGCAATCATTCGGTTCTGGAATCAACCCTTAGGTGAGAGAACATTTACCTTCTTTCAGGAAGGCTGAATTTCGTATCTGTAAATCACTTCATCCTACGACCATGTCTCGACCTGCCAAAACACATATTTAGCCAGCGTTTCATTAGCCTTTAATGTGGTGAATCAAAGAACCCGGTAACATGATCTAGAAATCCATGATTACTTCAGGATTTAGATCAAGCGTCACTGTGACCATCATAAGCGACCTCGGCTAATGCATCGTAATCGTCCTTAAAGGACGTATATATCCAAACCAAAGCATGTCCTGGTCGTACACCTTTTCAAGTGTAGAATGCTCCTACCGAGTGATCAACCTTCATTCATGTTCCACATATATGACTTTAGATATGGCTTTCCAGGTGCATATCAGTCATCGACCATGTTCTAGTGGAACCCGGATGCCCAGCATGCGACTTAGTTTAATACGGAGACTATGAAATGATAAATTTTTGATAAATCTTTGGATTAAGATACTATCGCTTTCAACTCAAAAAGATAATAAATGTCAAAACTTTATTTTATTAAATATTTCAGCGAGAAGTTACAAATAATATCTTCTCGTGGGCAAGAATTCCTAATAGAAAGTATTGACTACAATGAGATTTTCTCTGCTGTAGTGAAATACAAGACTGTGAGAATCATGTTGGCTTTGGTGTGCCAATTTAACATGGAGCTACAGCAAATGGACGTTAAAACCACTTTTCTCCATGGTGATTTGGAGGAAGTGATATAGATGGAGCAGCCTCAAGGTTTTGAGGTCCATAAATCAAAAGATATAGTTTGTTTGCTGCACAAGTCTCTGT
Source organism: Urtica dioica subsp. dioica (assembly GCF_054948205.1). NCBI lineage: Eukaryota > Viridiplantae > Streptophyta > Magnoliopsida > Rosales > Urticaceae > Urtica > Urtica dioica. The sequence continues at coordinate 4,590,267 of NC_142761.1, forward strand.
ACGGGCTCAAACAATCGCCACGTCAATGGTATAAGAAGTTTGATAGTTTCATGCTGACTCAAAACTACCACAGAAGCTCCAATGATACTTGTCTCTACTTCAAAGGTAATACTATTAATGATGTTGTTTATCTACTCCTCTATGTAGATGACATGCTCATAATTAGTATGAGCCTGGTTTCTGATTGAAACTCTAAGATTGTGGATAAGTTCAAGATGAGAGGGTCAAGACCAGTAAGACAATCTTTGGATGGTCATTTCAGATTGTCCAAATCTCAAGCACCCTCATCCCCCTCTAACATTGAGTATATGTTTAAAGTTCCTTATTCAAGTGCAGTAAGGTGTGTGATGTACTCTATGATATGCACCCGGCCTGATTTAGCCCATGGAATCAGTGTCTTGAGTAGGTACATGTCAAACCCCGGCAAAGAGCACTGGCTGGCCATGAAATGGTTACTAAGATACATAAGCTGCACTACTCGCATTGGCTTGGTGTATGAGAGAACAAGAATTGGCGTTCAAGTTGAAGGGTTTGTGGACTCTGACTATGATGGTGACGTGGACAATAGAAGATCTACTTCAGCTTACTTCTTCATGGTGAATGGAAATTGCGTGAGCTGGAAGTCTTAGCTTCAGCCTGTGGTTACTCTGTCTACTGCTGAAGCATAGTTCATAACAGCGACTAAAGCAGTAAAAGAAGGCATTTGGATTGCTGGCATGCTGAATGAGTTGAAGATCAGTGAAGACATGGTTACTATCTTCTTAGACAGCCAAAGTGCCTTGCATTTGTGCAAGAATCCAGTGTTTCATGATAGAATGAAACATGTGGACATTATGTTTCACTTCATCAGGGAAAGGATCAGTGAAGGCAATGTAGCGGTGGATAAGGTCAGCACGGATGACAACCCTGCGGATTATGGAACTAAGGTGGTGACTCTGGGAAAATTCAGACACTGTTTGAAGCTTCTCAGAGTTGCAGATGTGTAAGTCTGCACATGGTCATGAACAATGAATCAACCGGTAATGGATAGAAAGTTTGGTCTGTTTAAGGTTCTTTTGAAGGCTCGTGCGTGAAAACACTGAAGGTGGAGTTTGTGAGATATATATTCAGCATTATCTCGCCTCGCTGGCTGGATCAACTAAAGCTGATGTGACATCATCAAGAGTGTTCTGGTGAAGATCGAGAGCTGAGTTTCACGACGTCCCTTTTTGTATATATTGTCATTGGTAGCTTTAGTCTTTAATTAGTTGAAATCCGTTGTAATTTCTTAACTCTCGTAATCCTCTGTATATTGATCAAGAAAGATATTGAGAGTCTGTGAGATTGAGCGATCTGTGAGGCTATGTTTCTCTGTGTTTGATCGTGGTATTCGTGTAGATACCGGTGAAGTCTTTCTGTTTTGATTGAGATTAGAGACAACGGAAGTGTACTGTGCAAGTGTTGATCGGAGAATCGAATAAGAAAAGTAGATTGAACATCCGGTTGAGGAGTTTTGGGGATTAGGCTATAGTGGTTGAACCTCGTTAACAAATTTTGTGTCTTTTGTTTCTCTTTTTTTTTCTTGTTGATTTTTGCGATCCTAAAGCTGTGAATTTGTGTGTGTAAAAGGTTCAAATCTCTACAGATCAAATATAATAGAATCCTCTCCACTAATAGTTGATTTGAATTGTGTTATACATGATTAATCTCAATTGTGTTATTGATCGAATTACCTCAAGCGTGTGTTTTCTAATTTATTAGTTATTTTCGATTAAATTATATAGCTTATTTTTAATCATTTAAAATTTATATTTCAATTAATTCTATTATCAGTAAATAAAAGTCGTTAAAACCAAACATAATGTAAGTATGTAACACACCACTCTCTTCATTGTTTATAATTATGGTTGTTATAACAACCATCGACTTCATGGTTGTTATCACAAATTATGGGGGACCTTTAATTACCTAATTAGTTGTCGTACTATAAATCCGGGCTGGTAAGGCTAAAAGAGGCAATGGACTTCATGGTTGCTATCATAAATTAATTATGTTTCATCCAGCAGTAACATCGAACTCAATTGTTCTTAATACTTCTATTTCGATCTTCGTTTCTTTCATTTCTATATATTTATATTTAATTTTAGATATCACATATTATTACTATTATTATTATTGTTATTATTATTTCCATTTAGCAATTTATAATTCCAGAAACAAGAATTCAAGCCCATTTCATAAATTGAAATACATGATTCTTTGACCTGGAGAAAACTCACATTAATATTACTCCACGCGAATCAAGGATTTAACCTCTAAATGCACAAACTGATTTTGCTTCTTTCCTACACACGAACTCGGTTTATTTCTTATATTCAATTTCTGAAAAAATAAAATAAAAAATGTCTTCCTTTCCTCACGGTGTAGACGGTTTTTCTTTCGACAAAGGCGTGGCCAAAAACCAAAAAGGAGAAGAAAAATTCATTTCTTCTTTTCTCACGGCGTAGACGATTTTTCTTTCAAGAAAATCATGAAAAAAAAAAGAAAGGAGGATCCACACACAATATTTTATTTATTAATTACAAAAACCCGGCCAATAACAGAAAATAAGTTTTTGAAATTCTTGGCTATCTTCATGTACAGATGAAGACAGCCTTCACTGATGCTAAAAATTGAATATTTAGTAACTGATTATAATACACGTTTATATTCTGAAATTCATTCTTGTCATTTAAATCCCTAAATTCTATAGAAATGACGGCCTTCACTTCACACCGATGCTAAACAATATTCGTGTCATGCACTTTACGTGGATATTAAGTTTCTCTCGAGAATAACGACCCGCATAATTAATAGTATACATTTTTTAGATCTTGTGACCATAGAGAAAGGTAAATGAGAGAGAAGTGAAGTTGTATTTATTTACTTATTTATTCATGTTTAGAGTAATTAAATCTAAAAGAGATATGGTTTAGTTAAAAATTATCAAAAGTTAGCTATTTGCTAAAGACTAAGGTAGTTGGAAAAGTCCATTTATTATAATTTATACTACCTTAATCTAGGAATACAGTCTCAAATTCTCAATTAATTAGATAATCTATATTTTAATAAAGCACTTCTTAATCTTACCTAGTCTTAATTACGAGGGCCACACCTACGTCATGGGCTTTCAACTCTGAAATCATAATGGAAACATCGAGATCCCCACGATCGAAAACACTATAAAGAGAGCATGTGGATCTGATTCGAATTCTAACGACTTAATTTTTATTTTATTATAAATAAATCCATACAAAATGCTTGTAGGCAAAATATATTAATTACACTTGCTGAACTGAGCTGTCAAGCAAGAATATTTAACATAGTGAATCTCGCAGTAATTAACTCACGTCCACGGTGCATGGAACGTGGTTTAATTAATGTATGTGTAATGTGTATATAATTCGTAGACTTTTTGTAAATTATTTATACGTATGCTATTAGTACTTTAAATGAACAAGAGGTCTGTAAAAAAAATATAAAAAGAAAATGAAAAAGTAAAAGAGGGTTCAATATAATATAGACGCGTGTCAGATGTAGACCCGGGCTTAGTTATTTGAATTTTTTTTTTTTGTGCACTAGCTAAAAGATAAAAGGCAGATAATATGAATTTTCTTTGGCAATAAATCCTATAAACCATGTGACTGTTTACTCTCAAGTTCAGTTTCCAAACAAGTTCGCCAAAGAAGCTTCGGCGTTGTGAGGGAAAGTATAGTCAGCTGGATATATATATATATTTATCCTTAGTCAATATAAGATATATACCTTAAGAATTTTTATAACAATTAAAAAATGAATTAGTGTTTTGAGTGTCCAAAACTTTTGTTTTTTTGCCTATAAATACACACATGCACAAAACTTTTATGCCAAAAGTGGCTTGAGTGTCCCTCCTTCTTCATCTTATTATTCTTTCTTCTCTCCAGGGTTATTCTTTTTTTTTTTTCCTCTTCTCAAATATTGAAGTTAATAATATCATATGGCGATCATGTTTTGGGTCTTGTTCCTCTTCCTTTCTTGGTTATTAGTTTCTCAATTCTTCAAGTTAGCGAATTCCGTGGGGTTCATGTTTTATGTCTTCCTATTCGTTTACGGATTATTGATCGTGAAGGTGTGTTTCATGTTTTGGGGGAAAAGATCAGGGAATCAAAAGGAATCTGGGAGTCGAAAAATAAAAGGAACTGTAGTGTTGATGAGGAAGCATGTTCTGGGCATGAAAGATATCAAAGCTTCATTGCTTAATAGAATTCATGAGATTTTTGGTTTTGGAATTTCCATGCAGCTTATTAGCTCTGTCCAGCGTGACCCAGGTCAATCTCTCTCTCTCTCTCTCTCTCTCTCTCTCTCTAACATGCATACTCTTGAATTGGATATGCACGTTCTTTATTGGAAACTTTAACGACCATTTAGGCAATTTGCTAGTTATATATAGGTAAAATAGTAAAAGTGTAGGAGTTGCTAATTGTGTTGAGGTTGACCCGTAATACTTAGTTTTTTTTTTATATTTTTTTATAATATATATTTTTTTAGTAAACTGCGAGTTTTGTTCCTCTACTTTTGGGTTTAGTGATTTGATTTACATCTGACTAATTTTTAATTACGAAAGTTTAGAATTACTCTTACTTTTGTGTTATAAAAATGTATTCTGAATAGATTATTAAATTTATAAAGGTTAAGTTTCTCTTGAAAAATTACAGAGGCAGAAAGAAAATTAGTAAAGAGAAAAAAAAACAAGGATGTTTTTATCTTCTATCAAAATTTGTCACATGCCAATATATACTAATGAGAGATGGAATAAGCTTTACCGACGAGCTGTCCCCTTGAATACTAATGATGGAATACCCTTTTTATTACTAATGATAGATTATAGACATACATACATTGATTACGTTTGGAATTCAATTGGAGTTGGTTAAAAGTTTCATGTGACCAACTATTTTTTCCACATTACATTGTCCTTAATAGATTGAATTATTAATGATTTTGTCGCAAGAATATTTTTTTTTTTTTATATATGATAAACAAATTATTATCAAATTTAGAGGACGAATCGAGAGGAAAGCCCGGAAATGGATCTTATGTGGAGAAATGGTTAACGACGTACACTCCATTCATGGCCGAAGAAACTAGTTTCCCAATCACATTCGAGTGGGACGAAGCGATGGGACTCCCGGGTGCTATATTGATTAAAAACTACCACTACAGCGAGTTCTTTCTCAAGTCGGTCATCCTCAAAGATGTCCCGGGCCACGGGGAGGTGAATTTCGTATGTGACTCGTGGGTTTACCCCGTGTGCCGTTACACATACCATCGCGTTTTCTTCTCCAATAAGGCAAGTTATATCTTCAAAATAAGATCTAACGTTTTTTATTTAACAAAAAAGATAAATGTCTAACATTTTACAAATATTTTCATGCTTTCCATTTGTTCATCAGTCGTACTTGCCGTGCGAAATGCCCGAATTGTTGCGGCACTATAGGGAAGAGGACTTGGTGAATCTTAGAGGAGATGGCACGAGCGAGCTTAAGGAGTGGGACCGAGTCTATGACTATGCTTTCTACAACGACTTGGGAAGCCCCGAAAAGGGTGCGGATTATGTGCGTCCTGTCCTTGGAGGAACTAAAGAGCGCCCATATCCCCGAAGAGGAAGGACCGGAAGACCTATGCATGGTAAATATTTTCTTGCATCCTATAGTTGTATTGGACATTAACATTATACGTGGGATTTTGAAAATTTTATTGTACCAAAATCAAGATTTTTTTTTTTTTTTTTTACCAAACTTGTCACAAATAATTGGATTTCGTGACAAAACTATCATAAAAAATAGAATTTTGTGACAAGTTTATTGGATTTCGTACAAATTTATAATATTTGTGGAAATATCAAGTTCGGCTGATTTCGGTAAACAGAAATCTAAAATAATAATATTCATGTCCAATTATTTTTCTTTTTTTAAATATATTTAGAGCAAGTAAAATTTGTGTTAAGCAGCTAAAAACTCGGAGAAGAGATTGCCGCTTCTTAGCCTAGACATCTACGTACCGCGCGACGAGCGGTTTAGACACTTGAAGTTCTTGGCTTTCTTGGCCTACGCCCTGAAAGCCCTTACCCAGCTCTTGCTCCCAGCGATCGCAACTTTGTGGAAAGAAAGAATCAACGAGTTTGACTCATTTGATGAAGTGCGTGCTCTCTACCGAGGCGGTGTTAGCTTACCGAGCGGGATTTTGAAGAGAGTTAGAAAGTGCATCCATTGGGAGTTTCTTCGCGAGCTTCTTCGCTCCGACGAAGAGCAGTTTCTCAAGTTCCCGACTCCCGCGGTGGTCAAAGGTACAAAATGAAATAAAAAAGGATAAAAATCTTTGGTATGGTTGATAATATTGTAACCCTAATTGTGGTTAATCGGGTTCAGGTGAGGACTCAGCTTGGAGGACTGACGAAGAGTTTGGACGCGAAACGCTAGCCGGAGTGAACCCCGTAGTCATACGCCGCCTTGAAGTAAAACCAATAAACTTTTTTTAAAAACTATTTCCAATATCAATTATTTCAAGATTAATATTCCAAAAATAATTATGTGTGGTAAACCATAGGTATTCCCACCAGCCAGCAAACTAGACATTGAAATGTATGGAAATCAACATAGCTCAATAAAAGAAGAACACATTAAGAAGTACATAGAGCCACTCTCTATATATGAGGTACTAATTTTATTTCTCTCATATAATTTTCATAATATTACATGTTTATAAATGAAATTGAACTCAAATAACATGAGACTTGTCATACAAGGCACTTGAACAAAACAAGATGTTCATTTTGGACCACCACGACGCAATCATGCCGTATCTTAGTCGGATTAATACGACCGGGACAAAGACTTACGCGACAAGGACTCTCCTCGTTCTCCAAGACAACGGGACGCTCAAGCCCGTGGTGATCGAGCTGAGTTTGCCACATCCTCAAGGACGTTCCCACGGTTGCGTTAGCAAGGTCTTCACTGCCCCAACAAACTCAAATCCCAGAATAAACGACGTCAAAGGCTCAATTTGGCAACTGGCCAAGGCTTACGCCGCAGTCAATGACTCTGGCTATCACCAACTCATCAGCCATTGGTATCAATTTTTTAAATATTTTTGTTTCCGTGGATATAGTCCTTTGATTATTAGGCGAGTAGTAGGAAAAAATAGACCGCAAATTATTAAGTTTATAGCATTTTACTCCCTTTTATAGTGCTATTAAACTTTTTGATGAAATCACCTAAACGTCTTAAACATATTATTTAGTTTACTAATCATTTGTATATAATTCTAAAATCCATCATTAGAACAAAATCTTTACTTTATAAAATTTAAAACTACTTAACTTTGATTTGGTGTATTTAGGGTTAGATTATAATATAGTTTGTTCTTATATATTTTAATAAGTTAAGAAGTTTATTTAAGTTGGCACACATGCCTGATGGCTATTAATGATATCATAGGTTTCATTAACATGTTCAGTATTTTTATAAAATGGCTAAAATGCTACAAAATCAATAGTTTGTTGATCGTTTTAAATGACAATTAAAATTAATTTAGAGACAAAAAAAGTCACCCGAATGTTAGTTTATGGACGAGTAATTTTTTTTATTTTGCAAATGTTTGTGTTGCGTTACAGGTTGAATACTCATGCGGTGATAGAGCCATTTATCATCGCGACAAAGAGGCAACTGAGTGTGGTTCACCCGATCTACAAGCTCTTAGAACCGCATTATCGTGACACGATGAACATCAATGCCTTGGCTAGGCAGACCCTCATCAACGCCGGTGGTGTCCTCGAGAGGACGGTCTTCCCTGGCAAATTTGCAATGGAAATGTCCTCTTTCCTCTACAAGGATTGGGTCTTCACTGACCAAGCCTTGCCTGTTGACCTCCTTAAAAGGTTGTCCTCTCTAAAATTACATTTAATGAGGAATATGTCATACAAAACTGTTTTTTAATGACAACTATAGTAATAAAAGTATAATAAAGTCTCACTAATAGATAATCAAGAAAAAGTCTATCAACTAGTCATCCTTTTGGAAAGAATAATGATATATGTCAGCGGAATCAGCGACATCAACGGTAACGTGTCAGATTGACGCGTTGACGAAAATCAATATTCTTTTGGAAAAAAACTTATTTATTATAAAATAATTGGTTTCTATCCTAATTTTATACTCATCATGATCTACAGAGGAGTGGCAATTGAGGTCGAATCGGATCCGGTTCACCACCCCCATGGCCTGAAGCTCTTGATCCCGGACTACCCATTCGCGAACGACGGCCTCGAGATTTGGTTCGCCATCAAGACCTGGGTCTCCGAATACTGCCACCTGTACTACGCCTCCGACGACCACAAAGTAGGGTCCGACACGGAGCTCCAAGCATGGTGGGCCGAGATTCGAACCGAGGGCCACGGTGACAGGAAAGACGCTACGTGGTGGCCAACGCTCGACACGCTTGAAACCCTAACCGAGACCTTGACAACCATCATTTGGGTCGCCTCGGCTCTCCACGCGGCCGTGAACTTCGGGCAGTACCCTTACGCGGGCTATCTCCCGAACCGCCCCACCGTGAGCCGGCGCTTCATGCCTGAGCCGGGGACCCCCGAGTTTGCCGAGCTCGAGGCCGACCCAGACCGGGCGTTTTTGAAGACCATAACGGCCCGGTTCCAGACCCTTCTCGGGGTCTCGCTCATCGAGGTTCTGTCGAGGCAGTCGGCCGAGGAGGTCTACCTTGGGCAGAGAGAGACGCCGGAGTGGACGGCGGATTCCGGCACCGTCGAGGCCTTCGAGAGGTTTAGGAAGAAGTTGGAGGGGATCGAGGAGAGGATTGCGGAGAGAAACCAGGATTTGAGTTTGAGGAATAGGGCTGGTCCGGTTAACTTGCCGTATACTTTGTTGCACCCCAACACGTCCAACACCAGCAATAAGTCAACGGGAGGTGGGTTGACTGGAACTGGAATTCCGAACAGTATATCAATCTGACCAACATGTTGTATTTGAGTTTTTTTTTTTTTTTTTTTTTTTTTTTTTTTTCAGTCTTTTACTTATTTATTCTTGCTGTTGCGATTGGTGGTAATAATGATGGTCAAGAGGTTTTTGTTGCGTAAAACACTTTAATATTTTAAGCAATATATCTCGTCCGAATGTTATGAGCATAATCATGGAAAGTTAACCCTAACGAATTATTTACCTGTATTTTCTTTTGGCGATTTGACACCAACGTCTCGGTCGAAAGAAAACCCACGATCTGACACCACTGCTCATCGACGACATAGCAATTAGTGGTTTTTTTTTTTTTTCCCACTCTTTATTTATACTATTCACTTTTGCAATTGTCTAAACTCTAAAGCGACACACAACTTATAGTATAGTTTACATTCTAATTATTAGTAGCTTCTCATTGCTATTACTAATAATTTTTTTCCCATCTCGTTGTGTTTAAATGATACTTAGTCATTGTAATGGTATCATTACACAATTAAAAGTCAATAATATTTTAAATACTCTAGATAACCATCAATTTTGTCAAAGAACTATTGATAATAGAAGTGTTGTATGATTAATAACATGCTCTTTTAACATTTTATTACTATTTATGTCTTTTAACATACTTGTCATTTTATTATTTGTTTCTTCATATTGTTAAGTCTGATAGATTTTTTTTTTCAGCTTGAAATCTTGTATATTAACAAGGCTGATTCCTTATATATATTTTGTTGGATCTTCTGTGGCATGATTAAGTTTGACAAAACAAATTATAACAATTGTTCGAGTTAACACAGCAAGAAGTTGTTCAAAATTGTTCAAGACCCGGGTTACTTCAATTACTTTCCTCCCGCGCGAATAGAACTAGAATATCTTTTTAGTTCTGATTTTTATGGACATATAAATATAAGATATTTGGTTATATTCCGACTTATCAATATTCGCGAAAAGATAGGAATCGATTGAATAAAACTCACCTAGGGTTTATTTCGATCATTCACTTTTCTGTTTCGTCAATTCACGCAATCTTAACTTAGAACTTATCTCTCTATTCTAAGAGATCTTCATTGACAACAAGTTCCATATGCCGGCTACTACTGTGCTTTATTTATGAAAAGTTTGTGAGTGCGTGTTTTGCATTGATGTTGTGTCAATCTTCGGGAGATCATTCAGTGAAAAAGAGAGGGAATATCTTATCCAAGGGGAGTTTAGATTGTCATCAACTGGAGATGTCAAAGAAGAGATACGTTTGAGATGATTAGGTGAAAAAGAGAATGAGTCATCAAACCTAAGTCATGTATCTTTCACTACCAGACGTATCAGTCTTCTTGAGTATGTGCTTTATTACCGAACATGGTTATCTATTTTGTCTGTCCCTTATTGATTTCTGCTTGTGATTTCTTATTTAATTGTTGATTTATTTAATTGGGTTAAAAATAATTAGTTATTCAACAAGTCATTTTGCTTATTAGTTGAACAACCATCTAACAAACAGATTTAGTAATTTCATGTGTTGATACGAATGATAATATTCAATCACTAGCGCAAGATGGATCTTCATCTCTCCCTTTTCTCATCTTTCACTTTCTCTCTCCTCTAATAGAGTCTTATCTCCCTAGAAGTTCAATCTATTATACTATCAGAGCCATAAAACTTCACGATCTAGATACACTACAAGAAATACCACATTTAGCGACGAAACTATTAGCGACGACTTAATCGTCGCTAATAAATCGTCGCTAATCACCCTTTTAGCGACGATATTATCATCGCTAATTTTTTGGGGCGAAAAATATTAAAGTTTGGCGGAAAAGATAATTAGCGACGAATTTATCGTCGCCAATTCTTTTTTGTCGTCGCTAAGTTCGCGGGAAAATAATTAGCGACGATAAATTCGTCGCTAATGATTTCTGAATTCAGTTAGCGACGATAATATCGTCGCTAATAATGTTGAATTAATTTCGAATATTAAAGAGGGAAAAATCCCTCCAATTTAATTAAGACGAAAACCTTTAGCGACGATTTTATCGTCGCTAAATATTTTTTTATCGGCGCTATACAATTAGCGACGAAATAGTCGTCGCTAAATGTTTTCAAATTTTGACGAATTTTAAAGAGGGAAAAATCCCTCCCATTAAATTAAAACGAAATGATTTAGCGACGATTTTATCGTCGCTAAATATGTGAAATTTACTAATAGCGACGAACAAATCGTCGCTAAATGTCTGGCGATTTAAGTTCTTTTAGCGACGAAATGAAATCATTTAGCGACGGAAAAATCGTCGGTAAATGTCTTTAAATACCAAATCGCGACCCAGCTTCCCTATTTCTCTTTCTTTAACCTAAATCGATATTCTCTCTCTTTTTCTCTCTCCCGCCGTCGCCGTGCCCTCCTCCGCCGTCACTACTACAAACTGAGGCTTCAGACACGAAAGGTTTCAGACGCGAGAAGTCGTGTCTATTTAGACGCGAGAAGTCGTGTCTATATAGACGCGACTGTGTTTCAGACGCGAAAAGTCGCGTCTGATACAAAATTTCAGCAAAATTTTGACCGAGACATTTATCCCGCTTTTTTATTAATTTCGTTTAGCAACAAACGCGACTTATCGCGTCAAAAACTTAAAGTCGCGTCTATAGTGAATTGGGGAAATAAAAAGGAAAGTAGTTGCGCCAAAATTTTTTTTACTCAAGATTCAGACGCGAGTTCTCGCGTCTGTATGTAAAAAAGCAATCACAACTGATTACTAAAGTATCGGCTGAAAATTTTATATCCTATTTTCTCTATTATAAAGAAAAAACACAGTAGTATAACCTCCCCGCGTTAATTTCCAATCTCCCAAGTTTCCCCATCTATTCTCCCAGAAATTGACAGCCGCTCCCTGCCGCCCTGGATTTTGGTGAGTGATCTCTCGTCCTTTCTCTCTTCCTCTGACACTCTCTCACTCCTTGGTTCCGAACCCAGGTTTTACTCCCAAACCCAGGTGCGGCGATTCCCAAAAATCCAAATTGTGCGATTTCGGACCCGGCTCCGCCGCTCGTCGAGGTGAGTCGATCTCTCGCTCTTTGTCTGTGTCGCTCACTCCCTCACTCTCTCATTATGTCTCAGAAGTCTCAGGTTAGCCGCGTTCAGGTCCACCGCGTCCGTTACGCCGCTCAAGAATTCGCCAATCGATCGTTATCTCAAGACCCGCCCAGAAGCGCGGAATCACGACCGGCGTGACCTCTGAGAGAGCCAAGATGGGTAACCTAAAAGAGTTGGTACACTACTACCCGAACTACGACGCGTTTCTACAGCCGGAAAAGGATGAAAAAAGCGATTACATGATGTTCACGAATTTCTTAGGCGGTGTGGTTCGCGACGTCATTCCTCCGTACACGATTTCTTGGAAGGAGGTAACACCAGCGCAACAAAAATGACTATTGGAGTTGATGCACGAGCAGTATGACATTAGGCGCATAGATCCTGAGACAAAAGTGATTGGACGAGCAGGCGATGGACGATAAAGAATCGATCAGGGTATCATCATTGAAGCGAAGAAACGCCTACGAAATGTGAAGACAAAATACGGAATTCACTATAAGAAAAAATGTGGATCAGATCGAGAGTACGCATTGAACAACCCTCCTTCAAATGTGAACGCCCAAGCTTGGTTAAAGGTGTTGGATCTTTTTGAGACAGAAGAGAACAAGGTTTGTTTTCTAACTTATATATGTTTGTAACATTTTTTTTTGTTTTTACTAATTATATATGTTTGTGTTTATGCAGGCAAAGAGTGCTCGAAACTCTGCGAATCGAGCAAAGAAAAAAAGTGTCAGCATGCAAGGGACGGTGTATTTCAATGCCCTTCGCCATAAGAACGTAAGTTGCTTTACTTGACTTTAAAATCATTTTCAATATTTGATTTATATCCTTGTAAATTTTCAGAAAGACGAGGACGGCAATCATTTTCAATATTTGATTTATATCCTTGTAAATTTATATCCTTGCTTGAAAACTATCAGAAGGTCTATACCAAGAAGGGTGCGTGGACCTCGGCGGAGAGCGAAAGGGCATATGTTAGTTTTAAAATAACTTGTTTACTTAATAATATTTATTTAACAAATTTAAATTTATATTTTTAATGCATACAAGGTAGGATGCAAGCGCTCTTCCACGAGCAAAGACGGCAGGCAACTGACCAAGGTTTACCAGAAGACTTGGAGGCGTGGGAGAGAAATGCCATGCGTGAGGTTCTCGGGGCCAGGTCTGATCATCTTCCGGGGATTGGCTCGGTGGTCCCGAGAGGATCGGCTATCAATGCGCAACTAATCGACGATAGTCGAGCTTCTTCTTCTGCTTCACAAGGACCGCCATGAGTATTGATATCAATGTCGAGTTTCTTAGGAGAGTTCCTCGAAAACCTTCAAGCTGCAAGCATTCCTGGTATGCATATTCCAGTCTTACCTCCCGACGTAGCGCAGATGGTATCACAGTTTTGTCCGTCGTCTCAGCCAGGGAGTAGCGTTGCCTCACAGCAGACTCCTGCGCAGGCAAGGATGCATTCACCGCAGACATCTTCTCAGATGATTCTTGAGCCACCATCAGTGACACGTCCGACTCAGACTACTCTTGATCCACCATCAGTGACACGTTCAGCTCAGAAGGAAAAAGAGAAAACAACAATAAAAGTGAGCTCAAAGGGCAAAGGATCGGGAGCACGGAGAGTAGCGGGACCTGGAGGAGGGCGACCGGGAGGATCCGAGACGTAGATGTGCATCTTATAGACTTTGATATTTTGCACTATTTTGTTATGTATATCAGATAAATATCGTATGACGTTTATATTAGTTTTTATGAAATATTTATGACTTTTATGATATCATATTTATTAATTTATATGCATTTTTTTTATTAATTTAAATTAATTCAAAATAAAATTTATACAAATTAATAAAAAAAAAAAAACAAAACTTTTGACGCGAGTTCTCACATCTAAAGTATTTCCCGCTTTTTGGCGGGAACATATTTAGACACGACTTATCGCGTCTGTAGAAATTTCACAAAACTATTCAGACGTAAGAAGTCGCGTCTGTTTCTCTCCCGCCAAAAGGCGGGAAGCATTTTGAGCTAAGAACAAAATTGACATTTAGACGCGAGTTGTCGCGTCTGAAAGTCGTGTCTAGCATTAGACGCGACTTCTCGCGTCTGTTTAGCCAACAACAAAATCGACATTCAGACGCGAGTTGTCGTGTCTAAAAGTCGTGTCTAGCATTAGACACGACTTCTCGCGTCTGTTTACCAACAGACACGCACATACAGACACGACCATTGTCGCGTCTGATGTCGCGTCTATTAGGTAAATAGACCCGACTCTGGGAGCTTTAGACACGATTTTTGTCGCGTCTAAAGCTCCATATTGTCCTAGTGCGTGTGCCGCCGACGCCGACCTCGTCGTACCCGGTAACTCTCTCTCTCTCCTCACTTTATTACCGAACATAGTTATCTATTTTGTCTGTCCCTTATTGATTTCTGCGTGTGATTGCTTATTTAATTGTTGATTTATTTAATTGGGTTAAAAATAATTAGTTATTCAACAAGTTATTTTGCTTATTAGTTGAACAACTATCTAACAACAGATTTAGTAATTTCATGTGTTGATACGAATGATAATATTCAATCACTAGCGCAAGATGGATCTTCATCTCTCCCTTTTCTCATCTTTCACTTTCTCTCTCCTCTAATAGAGTCTTATCTCCCTAGAAGTTCAATCTATTATACTATCAGAGCCATAAAACTTCACGATCTAGATTGAAAAAAGGTGTTTAAGAATATCCTACATCAATTAGGGATGTATTATTTATGCTTTTTATTATAAAAGTTATGGATAACTCATTTCATTGCCAATTAGTATATTGATGAAATTGTTGCTAAACAAAATCAGCTGCCACCTATTTCATGAAACATACGAATATGATTTTGAAGGGTTGAACAATTATAGACCAAATTGTATGTGTGAAACTCCACATGTTGACGAGTGAAAGAATTAATTAAGTTCTTTTTATCCGAGTGAATGTCATGGCCTTCTTGATGAAATTGAATTAATCTCTTACCAACACTCAGTGGTCAAAGTATTGTTGATGGATCCAATTTCTCTAACTAGTAACGTTTAAAACTCTAGTATCTTAAGAATATGATTAGATTAGTAATTAGAGAGATTGAGTACTTTTCTTAAGCAAATAAGGACAGTATGACTTGTGAATGATAAAAACCCACTTTTAGTCTTTTAATAAAATAATGTTATAGCCCATAACCATATAACATATAAACCGATTCTCTTATTTGTTATTTCTATATGAATATTGAAGAATAAATTAAGTGGGCCAAGTCTGCAAGGCCTAACCAAAATCTATACCTAGTCATTGAAATAATTATTGTATGATCTAAATATTCCTATTTCTGTACACAATGTATATAAGGTTTATATATATGAATATATTTTTTTAGAAGTCTCCGCACGAAACAGAGAGCCTTAATGTGAACGAAATATATGATTTAGCTAAATAATTATATTTAAATCCTTTGCTTGAGTTGGGAAATCAACTACGTATTATCAATTTTGTCCAAATGTTTGATATATTCAGCTGTGACTGAGTCCTTGTATTGTAAAAAAAAAAAAAAAAAAAGACCCACTATAGTATAACAGTTTTTTTTTTTTTTTTTCACCACTTTCTTTGATGTATTTTTAACATTATTGATGGACATGTTGTGTTGATAATTATAAATTAAAATGACAAGTTATAATGGAACTCCAGCGAAGCATACCACTTTCTCCCGTACGAATAAAGCTAACCAGCCAATTTTGATAAGAATTTCATTTCACTTTTGAGAACAAAGAACAGTTCGTTCACTGGCTTTCTCATAAAAATAAGTAAAATTATGTACATCTTCTTGATCCGCGAATCGATAAGAGTGAAAAATAGTCTCGCAAGATTAACGTGGTATTTTGAAAATAATATAAATGAAGACACATCGATAAGAGATCAGACCCTACCAACAATCAATACATGACAAAAAGCACCTAATAGGTTCGATTTAAAAATGAATGCAATGATATTTTTAGGTTCGTTAATTTAGCTCTCTTGATTTTATTAAATTAAAATCAAGAATTGAATCTGAAAGGGATTGAATGAAAATCTAATGATACTGTTTAATAAGGGTATTCATTGTTTTTGTAATGTCCCTCAGTGATGTTTTAACAAGTTATATAACATCATACAATTTATCAAATTAATAAACACTAATACAAAAATAACTTTTAAAAACGACAGAAGAAATTAGAAGTGACAAGTTGCTTCTAATTAAAAGCGACATTTTTCTATTAGTGACTTATCGCTTCCACAGCAGTCAACGAAATTCTAACCATTTTGTCTTGAAAAAGTCAAAATTTTGACATTAGAAACGACAAATGTTGCTTCTAATATTTTCCTGCACTGTAGAAGCGACATGTCGTGTCCAGACTTTTTCGGCCAAATTTTCCTTTTTTTTTTACCAAAAGGATGTTGTTTTGTCAAATTTAGAAGCGACTTGTTGCTTTCACATCGTCGAAATTTTGACTTCTTGTTTTCCTTGCCAAAATTTTTAATTTTTAACAAAAATGACGTCGTTTTGGGTGACCTTAAATTAGAAGCGATTAGTCGCTTCTTATCTAAGTCAGACTGGTATAAATTCACGTCTCCTTCTTCCACGACTCAGACTTCAAATTTCACTATCTCTCTCTGATTTTCTCACCTTGGAATCTCCATCCACCACCACCACCATCACAACCACCACACCTTCGACTCACTCTCTATTTATTGAAGCTTTTCCCCAGCTCCGTCCCTCTATCTCTTCGATTTTCTCACAACTCTGGCCAACACCACCACCGAGCCCTCACCATCACGCCTTCGGTGAAGCTCCGCCACCACCACACCACCATCAAGCCTCCACTACACCACCACCGAGCGACTTGCACACCACAATCGGCTTCCATCGCCACTGACCAATACCATGCCACCACCACTATGTCGGCAGCCTCATCGTTGTCGTGCCTTGCCTCAGTCGAACCCCTTCCTCACGTCAGCCCGAGCCCGGTCGAAGACACTCCTCGCCTCAGCCCGAGCCCGGACAAACCTACCCTTGCCTCAACCCCGAACCTCCAGCCAAGGTAAACTCGTTCTCTCCTTCTTCATCCCTCGATCTCTCGTTCTCTAAATCTCTCACCCAGAACTTTGCAATGCCTCAGCCCCGACCCTTGTTGCCCCGTGCCATGCAGACCTAGTCATCTCGCAGCCCGCTCGTGTCGGTGCCCTGATCGAGCAGCTGATAGGTGCGTTAATCATGCGTAAAACTCCTATTTCCCGAGCCTAAAACAAACGAGTCCTCGAGGATTTTAATTTCTTTTAGAGTGTTTTTGATGGATTTTCAGGTCTAAGTGGGTTTTACTAGTGTTTGGAGTCTCACTATGGAAAAATAAGCTAATCATAGTCAAAACGGAGCAAAAACGAAGAAAATGAGCGAAGGAAACAAATTTTCCAACTTCGCGCGCCGCACGGAGTGGAAAATCAGCACCTTAAAAGTACAGAGTCTTACACGCGGAACGCGCAGAAGCGAAAAACAGGACTGCGCGGCGCGCAAGGTGAAGCGCACGGCGCGCGATCCTCATGTCAGACTTCGTTCTCATCAGCTTTTTCAACGATTTTCAGCCATTGGATGCGATTGAAAGGCCCAGATTGCTCCGAAAATAAGCCCCTTGAGCCTTAAAAAGACAATGCTTTCAGACTAAGGTATGCAAGGCTAGAGACATTTTGGAATCTATCAAAAATAATTTTTCATTTTTTCTATTTTATTTTTCTCCTAAGTTTTTTCAGACTTTGTTCATACTTTGTGGCTCAATTTTAAAGACAATGATTGAGTTTCTGAGTTCTACCATTGCTACAATCTTAATCAGTATTCTATTCTCTATCTCGTACTCTTCTTAATTCAAGTTTTCCATATGTTTATGATGTCTTTTGCTCTATTGTTCTTGTGTTCATCTTTGTGTACCATTATTGTTATTGTTATCAACATGAACTAATCTCATATAGGGCTATGGTGTATGAATGTCATGAACTCATGCTTGATTTATGTTCGATTCTAATGCTTGAGAAAGATTAGGTTGTTGTGCTTTTGTTTTGGGTTACTAGAATACATTCCTGGGATAGACATAGCTAGGCTGTTTTAGACTCGTGTGAATACTCTTGATTTTAATGCTTGCCGTGCTTGTTAGGAGTTGAAATCGAGAGATGAAATTCCGGTATCGGTTTAGGTTGTTAGATGCTCAAGAAAGATTTATCAATACTATTGAAGTGAGTATGAGTAGTAAAATGTGTGAACCTCAATAGCTTGTTTTTTTTTCTTATTTTAACGAATCCAAATCGTATCGTGAACCTGTAAACCATAGTCCTTCCCTTCATCCATTAGAAAATTCGTGTTATCTTATTGTTTAATTTTGTGACTTGTTAATGAATTTTTGTGACAACAATTCCATCTATTATCTTTAGTTCTATATTAGCTTGTGATCATCGGATTTCTTATTTGTCTAATCCTCGTGGGATCGACTCGTTCTTACAATTTATTACTATTGCGAACATGTGCACTTGCGTGTGCAAGAATTTTCGCAACAGCAGCCTGCCTCTGAGCCTCACTGACCTGGTAAGCCTTTAACTCTCCCTCCCTCTCTCTGCCTCGCAGACCCACCTCCAAGCCTTGCAGATCCGCCCTCTAAGCCCCACCATCGATCGCCTCGCACCTCAGCCCGTCTCGCATCGAGCTCGTGTGTTCACTCCTCATCATAGCTCCGCGTTGCGTTGCAGCCCCGTCGACTCCGTCGCAGCCCCGTTCACTTCCTCGTGCCATTCGAACGCATCTATGGGACATAAAGGTTAGTGACTTATTATTTAGGTATTATGTTAAATTAATTTATTTGGTTTTGGAATTAATTTAGTAATTATTTAATTAGTTAAGTTAATTAGGTAACACTACTACAAAATACCCTTTTAGAGTCGCTCAAAAAGCGTCGCGTTATATTTTGGGCGTCGCTTTTTGAGCGACGCATATGTTAGTGACGCCCAAAGGTTTGGGCGTCGCTTATGACCGAGTGACGCTCCACGTAAGCACCATGTTGGATTGGCGGGTTTTTTTAATTAGGGGTCGCTCTTTTTATTGGTGTCGCTTAATAGCCTGGAGTGGCTCAATTTTTGAGCGACTCCAGTTTTTTGCTACATCATCACCCTCTTGGGAATTAGTTCATGACGAAGATAGTAACAAAAAATAAAAATAAACTAAAAGAAACCACAAAACCTAATTTAAAACAAAACATAAATAAAGAGAGTTCCAAGGAATAAGATTATAAGGAAAAATGCTAAATTCGCGGTTGTCAATTGCAATGAAGGGTGGTCTTCTTCTTCGGTTGCCTCTTGTCTCCCAACAAACCAAATGCTGTTATGAAACCTAAAATAAGTTCCCCCCCTCACGAATTTTGAAAGTCAAACATATATATAGAGTATTTTGCTGTGCTTTCGAAGCCTTTGGAACCATTGGAGTTTATTAAACAGTTGATAAAACATAAAAAAACGCGAAGTTGAAAATTGCTCTTTTTGAAGCTGTGCGGTGCGCCCTTCAACCTTCAACCCGCGTGGCACACCAAGTCAATTATAGAATCTTCACGTTTTGCGCTTACTGCTCGGATGCTCATTTCTTTGATTTTCTCGTCCACGCGGTGCGCTACTTTTATTTTCCAGCGCGCACCATTTTTTAAAATTACGGCCATAACTCTTAGCTCCGATGTCCGATTCTTGCAAATAAATATGCATTGAAAAGATAAAAAAAAAAAAAAAAAGCTCTATCCAATGGTAGAAATAATTATTCCATAAATTTTTGGTAGAAAATCTCAAAATCATGCAGAAGAGGACATCGTGTTTCTTGTTCCGCTCTAGCTTGTTCGAAAAGTCATCGAATCACCTCAAAATTGCTTTGTTACTTCACGTGATGGTCTACTAACCTCATTAACACTCAAATACTTCCTAAACCTAAAATCAACTAAAGAACATATTAAACCACCTTGAGAACGGTTGAGATTCAAGTTCGATATGAGCGATTAAATACGTATAAAGCACACTCATCATTCAGCCAATCGTGCCTACTTCTGGAGGGATGATATTATCGGTGGAAAGAGAAGTTCACTAGATGGTAGAGTAAGTACAAATTTGGACACCTATAGATGATCACCTTCCATGTTTCCTATAATTCCAAACTACCCTAGAAATTCCTACCATCCTGAAATGATGTTACACTGCAACAAAAAGTGACGATTATGTATAGTATTTACGCAGAGTTCTACTTTCTGCATGAGGACATGGAGACTGGAGAGCTTAGTCCAGCAACTTACCATTATACTCTCATCGAGAAGATGATTGTCGGTGATGTGAGGAAGCATCTCTGTGACGAAAAAGCTAAGTGCAGCCGCCGATACAAGCTTGATTATGGCGGAGACCGAGTTTTGGCACTGGTTAACAAGCTGAAGTTTTTTACTGACTCCAAGTGGATTGCTGTGTTAGACAGGATGGAGACTGAAGACTTCAAGGTAACAATTATCGTACAGTTTCTGCACAATAATATTGTTACACGTCAGAAAATTGACTAAAATGAAGATTTGCTCTTGCATATTTTGGATCTTATGCTAAATCTGACGCGTGTTTGATAAAAAAAAAGTTTTACAAGTTCCTAGGCAAATACGTTTGGAAAGCGTTATATTTGACTTAACGGTATCCAATTGTACTTGCTTAGGAACTTGTAACGTTTTTTATCAAACACGTGTCAGATTGAACATATAGGATCCGAGAAACGCAAGTGGAAACGTTCATTATGCCAATTTTTTGACTTGTAACGATATTATTTTGCAGAAAAAGTCAGAACAGAGCAAAGTCAACCAATCCAAAAGGCCAAACGTAAGATGGATGAACGTAAGTTTTATTAAACTAACTTATTCAACTTAATTTACAAGTATACTAATTCGTTATATATATTCGCAGAGGCTGCCTAGTGGTTTATGCTAGGACCGCTCACTGCGTGGAAGAGACTTCACCAAACCACTGATGGACACTAAACTACGCATGCTTCTGAAGATCTCCATGTAAATTTAATTTTGGTTACACAACGCTTATTCATTTCAATTAATGTAATTAATTTTGTAAATATTGTATACCGGCCCGCATCATAGATTAGCTACCTGATATATGGCGGCAAGCTCAGGTGGTAGGGGAATCCCCGAGCCAAGACACTATGGAAGATGATGCGATGATTCAAATTTTTGGCACGAGACGTTACTGGGCTGCATGGGTAGGACCATTGATCCTGTGTTCGGATATGCTGAAGCCCATGCTCATGAGTTCGAGGCTGGATCTTCATCAGTAGCTCGAGTTGCGGTGCCCGCGCCGGACAAAGAGATGTTAAAACTATGGTGAGCAGTACGAGACCTAGCTGGTGCGTACGACGCCTTGTGTAGGAATAGTGCCGAAGCGACCGACCCGGAGCTTGCTTCAAGGGTGAGCCAGATTACGACCCGTTACGGTTCGCCGTCATCGAGCTCTCCGCATACATCCGAGCGCACCACTGATGAGCCACGACAATGATCACCTAAGCATCTTTCCACTTCATCGGCTCAAGTTAGTAGAGGACGTCGTGGTCCAGACCCTGATGGACCAGTTGGAAGACGTGGAAGAACTCCCATCGTTGATCGAGGTTATTATTAATATTTGTATTTAGACTTTTTATTATGTTATTCTGATTACGTTTGTTATATTATTCAGACTATATTTATTTTGTCTAAACTTTATTAGACTTATTACTATATATTTTGTAATGACCACAATTTTTTATTTCTTGTTCTTGAAAATTAAATCAAACGAAATATGCTAATTTTAATTAGAATCTATTAATAAAAAATAATAAATAGTAACATTAGAAGCGACAATCCGCTTCTAATATTGCTTATAAACTCTTCTCTCCATTTTGCGGGAGCTATTTAAGGCGCCACATCTTTGGACTTAGAAGCGGTACCAGAGGCGACAAGTCGCTTTTAAAAATATTGCTTCTAATTTTTAGAAGCGACTGAACTTTAGAAGCAGGCTTTTAAAAGCATAACTGTATTTTTGGCAGGTTTCCTGAAATGCAAGATTGTTTCGCGAAAGACTTTATACATTGGTTCTCTTCGCGTGTATGAGTTATGGAATCTTGGTTTGACTTCCACAGTTATTGAATACTATAAATTCCATGCGATTCACCCTCAGTAGTGCTTGAGACATTCATCATAGTTTTTTGGGTTTCTAGACGTGCACGATCAGCGAACTGAAACACTGAATATGTGATGTTTGTGGTGTAATTTTCGAAACACATCTTCTTATCCATTGAGTTTGTTCAGAGCTCAACTAAGGTGTGTCTGAGATTTTGATTTTCGGATTGTTGGCTCTTGAGGTTTTCCAGCGACATTAAGTGGGGAGGAAGTGGTAGTGAAGGCTCGTCATGCATACTCGTCATCCGATTTGGTTCGAGAAAATTTCAGACTTTGTGAATTTGAAGCTTAAATCATTATTTGTAGTTAAAATTATGAATTTCCACCGTTTAGCAAGCTAGACCCTGACAGCTCCCTAAAACCACGAACTATCGACCAACTACTGATTATTCTTCCTTCCCTTTCCTCTTTTCTTTTTTCATCTTCACATTTCAAATTTAATTTTTTTTTTTTTTTTTGTCAAATTAAACTCAACTCTTGAGATTTATTATTCAGGCAATTGAGCAAAACGAAGTTTTCATTTTTGGACCACCACGATACGCGGTCAATGACTCTGGCTAGTTTAGGACTAGTTAGAATTTATTCTACAAAATTCATTTTTTTTTACTTTTATTATTGTATTAATTTAGGAATATTTTAGACTTTATTCAGTTTATATAGAATAAATAAGTTATTAAAGTTGAAAAATGCGTTTTAAGTTTCTTAAGTGACATAATTTTTGCATGAAAATGACTCAAACGCTACAAATGTGAAGATGTTCATTAAATTTAGTTGAGAACCGAAATGTTACCCACATGTTATTAATTAAGTAATTTCTGACGTCATTTTTTTTTTCTTTTTGCAAGTCTAGTATATCAAGATCTATTTTTTATTTATTTAAATTAGTCAATATAATTCATAATTTCAAAAACTTCCTAAATTTAAGTTTGTGTTTCTTCAAGACCATAACGCCGCAGTTTCCTAAATTTAATTCTCTAAAGGTATTCCACGGACGATGTGTATCTTGACCAGAGAGATACGCCGGACTCACGATATCGGGCTGGATTTTCATCAGCTCAAGTTCAGGGGGACCCCGCGAGAGAGGAAGAGATGTCTGCGCTGCATGAAGCAGTGAGAGACCTAGTTGGTGCGTACGACGCATTGTCTAGAGGAGCGTTTGACCCACAGGTTGCGTCGAGGTTGAGCCAGATTGCAAACCCTTACGAGTCACCGACATCGAGCTCCCCGCGTACATCCGAGCGCACCCCAGAGGCACGACGTCGAGGATCACCTGAGGATCCCTCATCGTCATCGACTCGAGCAAGTAAACGAAGTCGTGGCCCCGATCCCGATGAGCCCTAATATGGATCAGGTGAAGGACGCGCCACAGGAGAACGACGTTGAGCCTAGTTATTTCTTATTTAAACATTTTATTATGTTTAGACACATTATATTTCATTTTTATTTTGTTTAAACTTCTAACTAGTTATATTACTACGTATTTTGGTATAAATGAAACTTTTAATTTCATGTTTTAAAAATTAAATTAAATTAAACTAAACAAACACTACTTTTAGAAGCGACAATACGCTTCTAAAGTCGCTTTTAAATATTACCCGCGAAATGATGGGGAAGAATTAGAAGCGATAATCCGCTTCCAATGTCGCTTCTAAACCCTCCCCGCTATTTCGCGGGAGCCACTTTTGGCGCCAAATTTTTGGTTTTACAAGCGATTCTAGAGGCGATTGCGCTTCTAAAAGTGTCGCTTCTAATTTTTAGAAGCAGACCTTCAGAAGTGATTTTGTCGCTTCTAAAGGTCATTTAGAAGCGACTTTTATACTTTTAAAAAAGACTTCTTTTTTTTTTTTAATAGTGTTGGTCATGTTAAGTTACCTACAGTTTGCTGTACCCAAACACCTATGACTTTCCAAGAGAAGGTGGGTTTAGGGATTCCCAATAGTATTTCGATCTAGCTCTCGCTGATCACGCGTGTGCAGAGATATAGTTGCCGCAGAGTGGGGAAGACTAACATAATGGGGGGATTGTATAAAACGACAATATTTGTACAATCGTGTCGTTTTGTTTTGAGTGGAAACAGATGTCGTTTCGTTTAGCTAAAAAAAATTCATTATACATTCGCATGCCTCCACCCATTAGCTTACTGGCGTTTAGGGGTGAAATCGATTCGGTTCGGTTCGGTTTTGGACCAATTTGAAAACCGAAACCGAATTTTCGGTTTTGAAAATTTTGGACCAATGACCGAACCGAATTGGTCCAAAACCGAAAATCGGTTAACCGAATTTTCGGTTAACCGATTTTGTAAAACCGATAACCGGTTTTATAACCGTTTTAAAACTGGTTAACCAGTTTTAAAGATGTTACAATTATCCAAATCGGTTATCCGGTTTTAAAACTGGTTATCCGGTTTCAAAACCGGATAAAAAAAAATCGGTTAAATAACCGATAACCGAATTTTTGGATTTTCAAAACCGATAACCGAACCGATTCTTAAATTCGGTTTCGGTTAACCGAACCGAATTTTCAGTTTGATGACGTGGCACCGAATTTCGGTTTCGAATCGGTTCGGTTATCGGTTTAACCAATTTTCGGTCAATTTTTGTACACCCCTATTGGCGTTTACAAAAGTCAAGCCATGACTCATTTATAGCTTTATTTTTCTTTTAATTATGTATTCAATTTTACCTCATCGAACGTGTTCTTAGATTGAAATTTAAATAGATATACTTAATTTCCTCATATAAACATAACCGAGATAAAGCAATAATTTCTTAGAACAAAAAGGTGGAGCATATCATATTCAAGAATCCATCATTCTAATGCTTGATTGCGAATAATAAATTCTCAACGAGATAATTGTATATATATTTTGCATTACCAAATTTTGTTGAATTTAATGATACCATAAGTATTTTCCTTTTGGAAAAATTAGATTATAAACAGTGGCGGATCCATAACTTAGAAAGAGGGGGGCCAAAATTCAGTTTAGGCTGAAAAAAAAAAAAAAAAATAAATAAAATTTTTTTTAAGCCTGAATTTTTTTGTCCAGGGGGGCCCAGGCCACTTGACCCCACCACCTGGGTCCGCCCCTGATTATAAATAATGAAAATTTCTATACACGTAGAAGTTAATATTGTTTATATTACAAAAAAAAAAAAGTTAATTTCAATGTTCTTATTAAGATAATCATAATAATAAACAGTAACAGTATAAAAATGTTAGTTTTGTACGTCTAAAATTATGTTGTATTAACGTAATTGTAATTGTGATACCGACGCAATTTATAGTTTGTACGTATTAGATGGATACAAACAAATGATTTTGGGGTGTAAATACTTGATTCCATCTTGTAAGATTATTAGATATTCCGGATATAACAAATTTGTCATTCTAATTTTAGGTTCTACTTTTCTCGAGTTTCTTTCACTTGAGCTTACTCCGAGGTATGTCGAAATCTTGCAGCGTCTTCCTTTGTGCCGAGCTATCTTATATGCTCGTTCGAGACTTTAACACGCAAATTTGCATATTCGCCAACCTCCTATATTTTGTTCATGTTATAGAATTGCAGAAAAACGACCATTTTGCCCTTCCGTATTACTGATTTGGTAACTAGCTAGTGACTCTAGGGCTAGCTACAATTATATTACATTAATAGTTTTTTAATGTACAAAATAATATGCTTATGAACACTATTAGAAATTTGATCAGCATTATCATAATTTAGTAAACACGTGCATATTATTCTCACTATAACTGTTGATACGAGGCGAGAGAGTATCCCATTAAATAAAAATAAAATAAAAATGCAAAATTCTTCAAAGGTTTAAAGCTTGTTTATGTAACTTTTTTTTAATTATTAAATTGATTCTTAAAATATGAGAATGAAAATATATATATATATATATATAAAAAAAAAAAAAAAAAACTACATATGTTTTTTTTGCTTGGAATTTTTTTTTACATATATACAAATGGCAATCCAATTCCAGATTTTTATTTTCATTAGAATAGTACAAGTGTTGACCACAAACTAGATATGAGGTAAGAGAAAAGTATCAAAATCCCACACTCTAATTGGTCCAAACTCCCAAACGAATATCACCTTATCCATTCCTTCACCGCCACCCAAACCAAATCCTCAATCAAATAATAACACCCAAACAAACTTAACCCAAACCAACCAACCAAAAAAAAAAAAAACCCTTCTTTTCTCTCAATACTCACAATCCAAATCATCAAAATCGAAACCGCCATGGCAGCAATGGCCACGCAAGCCACCGCCGGCCTCATCACCCCTTCCCTCTCCAAATCGGCCGACCGAATCCCCGCCGCCGCCGGAATCTCCGTCTCCGTCCCCTGGAAAAAAACCTCACGCGCCGTTGCACCAATCCGCGCCGCCAAGGAAGCCGGCGATTCCGCAGCTCCGGCGACGAAGGAAAAGGCACCCCCGGCGGGATTCACTCCTCCGACGCTCGACCCGACGACCCCGTCGCCGATCTTCGGTGGATCCACCGGCGGTCTCCTCCGGAAAGCCCAGGTCGAGGAGTTCTACGTCATCACGTGGGAGTCTCCGAAAGAGCAGGTCTTCGAGATGCCCACCGGCGGGGCGGCGATAATGAGGGAAGGTCCGAACTTGCTCAAGCTCGCTCGGAAGGAACAGTGCTTGGCTCTCGGAACCAGACTCAGGTCAAAGTACAAGATCAGTTATCAATTCTACCGCGTTTTCCCCAACGGCGAGGTTCAGTATCTCCACCCGAAGGACGGGGTTTACCCGGAGAAGGTCAACCCAGGCCGTCAAGGAGTGGGTCTGAACCTCAGGTCTATCGGCAAAAATGTCAGCCCTATAGAGGTCAAGTTCACCGGCAAGCAGCCCTACGACTTGTGATTAATTAATTAATCGTATCAATTACCTTGTTATTCTTCTTCTCGTGACTTGGTTAATATTGTAATGTGATTTTGTGATGTGTGATAATGTGATTTTAATTATTTACATTCCAATATCGTCTTTGTTACCGTTCTTGATTGGGTTGTGTATGTGATTTCATAAGGCATGCAACGTGAAACAATTTCGGTCCATTACGCATAAGATACGAATTTTGACCGTGCGAGGATGATATTAAGCTTGTAATGACTAGGGTAGAATTTTTTTTTTTTTTTGAATAATAATTTATAACAATGAAATTTGATGCAGCAGGAGGTGGTGAAAATGATACACATCCATGACCGTTAATTCGCGCACGAATATCGCTCAATGATTCTTCTTAAAACCTATTGATTCGATAAACTACGAATGCCAGATTATGAGCATCAACTTGAACTCATTGATTTACAAAGAATATCGAAAACAAGAAAATTGGAGAAAAGTCTCTTTGAGTTTTTTTTTTCTCATTAATCAAAATCTTCTTGCTTAGAACATAGGAGGTTACCGATATTTATAATATTATGAAATTTAATTGTAACCTAAAAAAAGGAAACAAATAAAGGGCAATAAGCCATAATAAAATTTGAGAATCAAATAAGATTAAAGATAAATAATCGAAATTAAAGAGGACTGCTGAAAATAGTAAAGTGCCGATTCAAGACCTTAGATGATGAAATTCGGTCAACTTTTTGAGACCTCAATGCATAGCAACGAATCTTTTATGTTGGGCAGTTTACACTCCAAATTCACTAGGCCCATGTGAATTTCCGACTTTGCTATCCCAAGCTGCCATAAATTCCAGACCATTTTGGCATGCATCAAAAGTTTAGCATTTTCTTAGTGGAATATCAAGTGTTCAACTTAAATAATGATCTTTAGTTTAGGATGAAAAAATCTTTAAGTTAACAAAATTGTTTTACTTGAAAACTTGAATAAAATTTATTTTGTAATTAATTTCGTATGAAATGTGGATTGTAAGCTAGACTTGGTCAACAAGTAAAGCCACAAACTACAAGCCTACATGCTAGCCTTGTTCAGCAAGTTTGCTATTAGTTTTAATATTTTTAAGTTGCTTTTACTTGAAGCTCACGTTTGTTATGGTAGAGAGGTAATATCATATCATGTGTTTTCTATATAAATACCACCACATTGTAGTTTCTTTTCAACTCAAGTCTTATTCGATATTCATTATCAGAACCACTTCTTATTCCTCCTTACATTCTTGTTTGGAGTGCATATACATATATTAAAATATATAAACACGAGTGGAGAGTGTGGTTGTTGTAAACAAGGGAGAGTGTGTCCCCAACTTGTCGTTTCCTCTCTTTGCCGATTCATTCTGTGTGTTTTCGGTGCAACGATCAACTTGGAACCAACATTTGGTATCAGAGCCTATACCGAAGTACATGGAGTCACCTCACAAATCCACCAGAGGAGACACGACGGCGACGAAGATCGGGAAGGAAGGAAACGTGACGCTCAACTATCCGATGCTCACGAAGAGCAACTACTCAGTGTGGGCGTTGAAGATGCGGGTGAATCTGCAGGCGCAAGGCGTTTGGGAGTCCTTAGAAGATGGAGTTGTCGAAGTGCGCAAGGATAGGATGGCTCTCGCCGCCATCTATTAGGGAGTTCCGGAAGATGTCCTTCTCATAATCGCCGAGAAGGATTCCGCAAAATAGGCGTGGGAGACGTTGTGGACAATGCACATGGGCGCAAACCGCGTCAAAGAAGCCAAGGTTCAAACCTTGAAGAGCGAGTTCGAGGTTCTCCGTATGAGGGACGGTGAATCTGTGGACGAGTTTGCCATGAAGCTTACATCCATAGTAACATGTATTCTTTCGCTAGGTGAACAGGTGGACGAGACCAGCGTGGTCAAGAAGTTCTTGAGAGCGGCACCTCACAGGTACATGCAGATCGTGACGTCGATCAAGCAGTTCGGTCACCTCAAGAGTATGTCAGTCGAGGAGGTTGTCGGTCGTCTAAAAGTCCTTGAGGAGATGCTTCGGGGCTATGGAGACAAGGAAGAGGAAAAGCACCTCATGCTTAGGCATGAAGAATGGACGGCCAAGCAGAAGAAGAACCATGGAGTTGAGTCTTCTTCCATCTCGCCGAGGCGTGGCGGGTACGACGGAGATGGCCGACCACGTGGTAGAGGCCAAGGATGAGGGCGAGGTCGAGACATGCGAGGTCGTGGCAGCAGCGCACCCCGTCAGGAAGGCACCACGACCCGAAGAGACAAGAGCACGGTGAAGTGCTACAATTGTCTGAAGCTTGGGGAAGAGAATCTGATGAGATTCCATGAAGACGAGCAACCCGCACTCATGTTCACCGAGCAGATAGTGAACTTGGAAGTGCGTAGGGACGAACAGGAGACAAGCGTCGTATGCAAGAGAGACGCCAACCCCGGGCGAGAACCGGTCAGAGAGAAGACCAACCTAGAGGAGCCGATCGACGCAGAGTCAAGCCCGGAGCCCGACCTGATGATGGTCGAGAAGAGGCCCAGCCCAGAGAAGACGGCCACCGAGACGATAATGCTTGTCGAGAACAAGGTTATTGCGAACCTCCTTAGAGACGGAGAAGATAAAGTCTATATTGACGTTTGGTATTTAGACAATGGTGCGAGCAACCACATGACGGGAGACCGAGCTAAGTTTGAAGAGCTCGATGAGAAGATCACAAAGAACTTGAAGTTTGGCGATGAATCAATCGTCGAAATCAGAGGCAGAGGATCCATCCTGTTCCTGGGAAAACTAGGGACCAACGCCTACTGACCCAGGTGTACTACATCCCGAAGCTGATGAGTAACATCATCAGCCTTGGTCAGATGACGGAGGTCGGAAACACAGTGGTGCTAGCCGGCTCGTACTTAAAGATGTGGAACAGTAGCGGTGTCTTATTGATGAAGGTGAAGAGAACGCCAAACAGGTTGTACAAGATACTCCTAGAGACAGGCCAACCTGTCCCTAGCAGACCCGGCTTGGTTGTGGCACGCACGGCTTGGGCACGTAAACTTCTACGCGTTCAAGATGATATGAGAGAAAGAGATGGCATTTGGGGTAACGAAGATTGAACACCCCAACCAGTTGTGTCAATGTTGTATGGTCGCGAAACAGGCAAGAGTGGCATTTACGATCAAGGCCAATTTTCGAGCAGAGCGACCCCTCAAACTGGTACACGCTGACCTGTGTGGTCCAATTACCCCGGCCACCCTAGCCGGCAACAAGTAATTCTTTTTTCTTGTTAATGATTACATCCATTGGATGTGGGTGTATGCGCTCAAGGAGAAGAGTGGAGCCTTTGAAGTCTTTAAAAAGTTCAAAGGGCTCGAGGAGAACAGGTCAGGACACAGGTTGAAGACCTTGAGAACCGACCGTGGTGGAGAGTTTACGTCCCAGCAGTTCGGAGGATTCTACGACGAAGAAGGAGTTGAACGCCACCTAACTGCACCGTACACACCCCAACAGAGCGGTATGGTGGAGAGAAGAAATCGGACCGTCATGGACACTGCAAGGATCTTGATGAAAAGTATGCAAGTCCCGGCAAGGTTCTGGGGAGAAGCACTTAGACACGCGATCTATCTACTCAACCGTTTTTCGACGAAGGCGTTAGGCGAGCGCACCCCTTACCAAGCATGAAAAGGGAAGAAACCTCATCTGGAGCATTTGAAGGTGTTTGGGTGCACCGGACATGTGAAGACTGTAGGACCACACCTCAAGAAGCTTGATGATCGGAGTCTGCCGATGGTGTACCTTGGCATCGAGCAGAGATGCCGTGTTCGAAGAGGAGAAGAAATGGGACTGGCGCGATGAGAAGGGAGAGCCAGAACAAAACTCAGTGGAGTTCATACTCGAAGAGGCAGATGCGGACGAGCAGGAAAAAGGGGAGAGTCCCAGCCAGGGACCAGCAATGCCTAGCTCAACGGAAACCAGTTCTCTTGGAACAAGCACGACTAGAACCAGCTCACCACTAGGCTCGTCCAACACAAGGCTCGTCCAACCCAGGATCAGGGATGAATACCCCGATCCCAGAGAGAGCTAGCTCAGTAGGAACCATCTCGGGAGACTCATCGATCAAGGACGGGCCAAGAGGGTTCCGTCCTTTATCCGATGTCTATGGAGAAGCGCGAGAGCTTCAGTTGAGCCCAGAGGAGCTCTTGTTTCTTAGTGCTAAGGAACCAGCTAACTATCGCGAGGCAGCCACCGAGAAGGAATGGCAATAAGCAATGAAGAGAGAGTTAGAGTCCATTGAGAAGAATTAGACATGGGAACTAGTCGACCTTCCAAAAGGTCACAAGTCCATCGGTGTGAAGTGGGTTTACAAGCTCAAGAAGGATTCAGAAGGCAAGGTCCTCAAGCACGAAGCCAGATTGGTCGCAAAAGGATACGTGCAAAAGAAGGGAGTTGACTTCGAGGAAGTTTTTGCTCCAGTAGCCAGACTCGACACAGTCAGGCTGATCCTAGCCCTCGCAGCTCACCGAGGTTGGAAAATCCATCACCTGGACGTCAAATCGGCGTTCCTGAATGGTGAACTGGAAGAAGAACTCTACGTTGCTCAGCCGGAAGGCTTCGTAGATCAGACCGCAGAGCAAAAGGTGTACAAGTTGTC
Source organism: Urtica dioica subsp. dioica (assembly GCF_054948205.1). Classification (NCBI taxonomy): domain Eukaryota; kingdom Viridiplantae; phylum Streptophyta; class Magnoliopsida; order Rosales; family Urticaceae; genus Urtica; species Urtica dioica. Next base: position 4,622,162 of record NC_142761.1, read on the forward strand.
GAAGGCCCTTTATGGGTTGAAACAAGCACCACGTGCATGGAACACTCGACTCGATAGGAGTATGAAGAGTCTTGGGTTCATGAAGTGCTCTCAGGAGCAAGCAGTCTACACGAGAAATAGCAGAGAGGAGGCCATCATGGTCGATGTGTACATCGACGACTTGATCGTGACTGGATCTAGTGCAAAAGGCATAGACAGATTCAAGAAGCAGATGATGAAGGAGTTCGAGATGAGTGACCTCAGACTACTATCGTACTACCTTGGGATCGAAGTGGATCAGAAGAAGAGTTGCATTACTCTGAAGCAGTCAACTTATGCAAAAAAGATCCTAAAGCAGTTCGAGATGGCAGACTGTAACCCAAGTAAGTATCCAATGGAGGCAAAGTTGCAGCTCGGGAAAGATGAAGGAATCTTAGTGGATCCTACAGAGTACAGGCGTGTTATCGGGTGTCTCAGGTACTTGACCCACACCCGGCTTGACATCTCATATGCAGTCGGCATGGTTAGTCGTTACATGGAAAAGCCCACTAGTCTACACCAGCAGGCTGTGAAGCATATTCTTCGTTATGTGAAGGGAACGACGAACTATGGGATTAATAATGAGAAAAGAAGCGGAGCTGAAGAACTGGTCGGGTGTAGTGACAGTGACCTAGCCGGTGATATCGATGGAAGAAAGAGTATCGGAGGAATAACATTTTATCTCAACGGGAATTTGATCACCTGGAAATATCAGAAGCAGCAAACTGTAGCTCTATCTTCTTGTGAGGCTGAGTTCATGGCAGCGACCGCAGCGTCGTGTCAAGCATTATGGCTAAGAAGTTTGTTGAGTGAGGTAACCAGAAACGAGCAAAAGCCAGTGACTCTCTACGTAGACAACAAGTCTGCGATTGCATTGATGAAGAACCCAGTGTTTCATGGACGCAGCAAGCACATTGACACTCGTTTTCACTTTATTCGCGAGTGTGTGGAAAAGCGAGAGATCATCGTGGAATTTGTCAGCACCAGAGAGCAATGTGTGGACATACTCACCAAGGCTCTAGCGAGAGTCAAGTTCGCGGAGATGAGAGAGCTGCTTGGGGTGAAGAACCTCGAACCAAGTCAAGCTTACGGGGGAGAATGTGGATTGTAAGCTAGACTTGGTCAACAAATAAAGCCACAAACTACAAGCCTACATGCTAGCCTTGTTCAGCAAGTTTGCTATTAGTTTTAATATTTTTAAGTTGCTTTTGCTTGAAGCTCACGTTTGTTAGGGTAGAGAGGTAATATCATATCATGTGTTTTCTATATAAATACCACCACATTGTAGTTTCTTTTCAACTCAAGTCTTATTCGATATTCATTATCAGAAGAACTTCTTATTCCTCCTTACATTCTTGTTTGCAGTGCATATACATATATTAAAATATATAAACACGAGTGGAGAGTGTGGTTGTTGTAAACAAGGGAGAGTGTGTCCTCAACTTGTCGTTTCCTCTATTTCCCGATTCATTATGTGTGTTTTCGGTGCAATGATCAACTTGGAACCAACAGAAACATGGTTTAAAATTATGGTGATTTTTACTGGATTTTGCTTTTTGTCCTTCTGTAGTCGCTAGAAGTATGTTTTGGCCGCACCCACAACAATAACCATGTGTCGTTTGGACCGCAAATCATGATATGCTTTCACTTTCTTAGAAATATTTTAATGATTTTCATTTTTGGGGTGTCGAGATCTTTCATCAAAATTCTTTTCTTGTGGCGGGACATTTCGTCGTTAGAGTGGAAACATCTTCGGTCGGGAGTAGACAGATTGAGTCGAATGTAGATTGTTTGAACTGGCATCGAAATTATTGTAGCTCATAATGTGGACACCTCTGCAACAATTTCGCGAAGCACGTCCATGCGTCATAGAGTGATTCTACCTGGAGTTATTAATTTTGTTACATATGTAAACCATCTTTGAAAGCGAAAATACTTTGCACGAAACTTTTGATACAAATCTCACCAAGTAGTGATGGACTCTAAGAAGCGATTACAACCAACTCCTTGCGTGGTCGCGCATGAAAAAACGGGAACATTTGTAAGCAAACAGCTTCGTCACCGACATTGTTGAATTTGAAAGTACGACAAACCTCAACAAAATTTGCAATTTTATCATTTGGTTCTTTGATAGGCGAACCAAAGAATTGAGATGGTTTGACCATGTTCATGATCCGTGTTTTGATGTAAAAAATTTTGAATGACTCCAATCGTCCATTTCCATATCGTCAAAGGATACTTATTGACCAACATTAACACGTACTCGAGGAGGGTCTTTTGGAAAACCTCCTCATCTTGGTTATTTGTCGCGGTGGGTTGTCTTGCTTTAGTTCAACTTTTATAATATCTTTTTGATTTTTTGATAGATGAGAATAAGATCGATCGACGATTTTGTGATAGTAAACAGATTTTGATACGTATGAAAACATTTCTTTCTTATTTTAGTATAAATTATATATACGGACAAGGATGACCATCAATATATTCTATATTCTAAACTAATTCAAATATATTCTATATATACGGACAAGGATGGCCATCAAAATTTATATGATATTTTCAAATTCGCCCCCTTGAATTTTGATTCAAATTGCCTCCTCTCTTGAATTTTTGGCTCCGCCACTGTCTGGACCTGTTAAAATTTTAATGAGTATTACGCGTTAACCCATAAAGTACGGGAATTATCTGACCCGTTTAAAGTAGATAACGTTCGGTACGTGGATAACGAGCAAAATTGCCATCAAATGAACTACCACCTTATAATGTACAAATATAATATAAGGGTTTATGGTTGACTATTTGATTTGTTTGGACCCTCAATTTTGGTACAAAGCGTAAAAGAGAACAAAATTGTGTTTTTTAGTGAATGAGTGAAGGGGAACATGTCACTATGTCGAATTGCGCACTGCCGTGCTAGAGACGGTTGAACGACACACTGAAAACTTGAAAATGATGGTTATTTCTTGCACCGATGTTTAAAGTTTACAAATGAATAGTCATTTAAAAGCTAACAGAAATTTCTATACTATGATTCAAAGAAATCATACCAAACTTACCCATTTGAAATCTCAAAATTATATAGAAGATGTTGCACTATGCTTGTTTCACTCCACCTTGTTTGTAAAGCTTCCCAATCGTCCCGAATTGCTCTAAATTTCTTCATCAAGCTCTAAGCTATGATCCCATTCTTCGGGAACTCCAACAAGTAACCATGGCGCAGCTACACGTCCAAAGACGAGCACTTGTTTACTAGTCAAGAAAGATAGAGGAGTACCCTAAAGCTGACTTGCAATTCACAAAGAAATGAGTCATATGCAACTTCACCTTTCATGGATGACAAGCAAAAATCCTCAGAAGGTGTTACCGTCCAGCTTTGGAGACATGGAAAATGAGGACATGAGAGACCGCCAAGGAGTACTAATATCACTACGTCGACACTTTCATCAGCTGCCCTTTGCAAATCGATGAGTATGAAGTGATTAGCCATTATTAGAATGAGCTCTCGGAGTTTGAAAAACAACAAGGGACGTATCGAATCAAAATGAGTTGAGATACAAGAGTTGAGGAACCATCTTCCTCAAGTGAATGGAAATGTGGAAAATAGTCTACTAGCACCACCAACACCTCCCCAGAAATGTACTATAGATACGACAAGTCGTTGTGGCTAATGATCTTTTTGAGAGGTTTAGGAGGATGAGTGTTCCAGATTTTGAAAGATGAACTGCTCCTTTAATGGTAGATGAATGGATGTCAGAGATCAAGAAGATGTTTAACTTCGTGAATATCTCGGAGACCGAGAAGGACCTATGCGCATCTTTTGCCATGAAGAAAGATGCTTGATAGTGGTGAGAAGCAGTAGCAGATTGAAGAGATACACGTATTGTGTCTTAGGATGACTTTGTCAAAGAGCTCAATAAGAAGTATTTCAACATGCGAGCTATGAACACTCAACCGAAAGAGTTTACAGAGCTTAAGCAATGGACGGTGACTGTGACTGAAGCTATGAGAAAATTCAACCAGCTAACCAGATTATGCCATCACTTGGTTCCTACCGAGTAAAAAAGAGTTAGAAGGACGATGAGAATGTTCTGACCAGGACTAGCTCTAGCTATTGATAGTGGAAGTCATCCATCATCAACTGTTGCAGACAGATTGTCTCAAATGTGCAATAAATGCTAAATACCATTTTGTCAAGTGAAGGAGGAACGAGCACAATGCTTCAAGGCTCTGAGAGAGGAGAAAAATCAAAATAAATGACCTGACAACTACAAAAAGCCAAACCAATAAAGAAATCACCAACATAATCACAACAATTAAGGCCTCAGAGCACAATCCCAATGGAATGGAAATGAAAAGAAAAAGATCCATCTCGAAAATGGTGGTCACGCCAACAACAATGTCAAAACAGAAGGAATGAAATTTCCAATGTGCAAGACTTGTGGAAAGATGCACCCTAGAAAATGCTGGAGAGGAACCATGTTATGCTTCAAGTGTGGTGAGTCAGGACACTTCCTTAAGGATTTTCCGAAGCGGATATTTGTACAGAACAAGCAGTTTCAACGAAATAATCAAGACGAGCGACTCAAACTTCATGCAAGCTCCACTAGAAGGGCAACAAGTTTTCCCGCCCCAACTAGAAGCACCCCTAACCACTCAGACACAACCATCACCTCATGGTCGCATTTACGCTTACACCAATATCTATGTCGTAGGCATCACCTCAAATGTGATAATAGGTCAGCTTCCTATAACTCGTTTTGACGCTTCTGTATTGATTGACTCTGGTGCTACACATTCCTTGATTTCATCAGAGCTTGCTAGGAAATTATGCGAAAGTGTAGAGAAAACTGAAAATTTTTCAAGATGGTCTAACCGTCCTGTGGTGTTATATTATTATAGTACTGTTTAAAAAGAGTACCGATAATAATTTGTGGTCATGAGTTAAAGATTGATTTCATCATCTTGGAGATGAAAGATTTCAATGCCATTTTGGGAATGGATTTTCTCGAGGAGAATAATGCGGTAATCAATTGTCGGAGAAAGAGAGTAACCTTCAAATCGACTTCGGGAAAAGGATTAACTTTTATAGGAAGACTGGTCAAGAAGCCAAAGATATGGTGTCTGCATTGCAAGCTAAAAAATTACTAAGTAAATGTTGCCATGGATTCCTAGGGCCAGTTGGGGATAAGAGTGAGGAAGTGGAAGCAACTCCGAATGACATGCCAGTGGTGAGAGATTTTGTAGATGTTTTCCGAAGAATTACCAGGGTGAGCTATAGAGCGTGAGATTTCTTTTGGGATTAAATTGCTACCTGGTAAGGGACCAATCTCTAAGGCATCTTACCGAATGGCGCCAGCTGAACTCAAAGAAGAACTGCAATCACAACTTCAAGAGTTGTAGGATAAAAGATTCATTTGTCTAAGTCATTTATCATAGGGAGCATCGGTTTTGTCCGTGAAAAAGAATGATGGATCTTTTCACATGTGCATTGACTATTGAGAGCTTAACAAAGTCCGTAAACATGTTTCGTGTTTCATGTTCGGATCAAATTGTCATCTTATTATTTATTCCTAGTTTTCTTATTATTAATTGTTTAACTCCATATATATATATATATATATATATATATATATATATATATATTTATGTTTTTTATATATTAATTTAAGGAAGGGGAAGTATGCTTCGATATAATAAATACATATATATATATACATATATATATATATATATATATATATATATATATATATATATATATATATATACACGTGAACATAATTTTTCATTCACTAGCACATTATATTATACGATCCCTAATTATTATAATAACCTAATCCTTATTTATATATTTATTAAAGAGTTAATGGCGGCAAAAATACTCAAAGTTTTACTCTAGGTACACTTAACTACTCATTCTTTTTTTCGGCGGCTAAAATACATAATGTTAGTTTTTAGTTCCAACGTTACTACCTAGTTTAAATGAACGGTCCAGATTTAACAATTTATTTTTATTCTCTAATAATAAAAATATTAAAAATTAAACAAAATTAAGAAAAAAAACATCATCTCTCTCATCTGAATTCCACACTTCTGTCTTCTACTTCATTTTACTCCCAAGAAAATAAATAAATAAAATTAAAACTCATAGGCAAACAAAACCAAAAAAATTTCCAGAGAAACAAACAGCCACAACCACATAGAGGAGGCCGTACAGGAAACACTCTTTCTCATCGGAGCTAAATGCTTGTTTCAATTTGGCGAAGAATTTTTGCTTCGTTGGAGCGCCGTCGAGGAGACTTTTTTTGGCCGAGAATTCTGAGGTGGTGGAGTTTAGGTCACGGTTGGGAAAAATCGTGGCGGGGAAGGGTGATTCAAAAATTACGTCCAACTCTGCTATGTTTTTTTGGGTGTTTGAGGTTAGGTCAGAGTGGAAAAAATGCTTAGCCTTGATAACATCCGGCTGATTCTCAGGAAAAAAACCGTTGCGGAGAACCTTGAACGTCAACTATCGGGACTCCGACGCCGACGGCGGCTTTGGATCAAACCTCTGATTAAACCATGAAGCAGAAATTGTCGAGGCGGTGAAAGTACCTCATTCCGATCTTGACAAAATATCCGGTGGTGGTGGATTCCTAGGGCGCGGGATGCTTGCGGTGCTTTGCGACACGCCTATGGCCGGTACTCGCGCTTCTTCTTTTTCTTCAGCCGAGTTGTCGTTTCTCTCCGTATGGTGGCTTCTTTAATTTTTTTAAATGATTTAATTTTTTTTTTCCTGATGTTTGTTATTCATTAAACATTTATTTTGAAATCACATGATCAAATGATTACGACACGTGTACTTCCGTCAAAGATAATGGTAAAAGTAGTAGCGATGGAGCTAGAAATTAACATAATGTATTTTCACCGCAAAAAAAAAAAAAAAAGGAATAGGTATTTAAGTGTATTTATAGTAAAATTTTGAGTATTTTTGTTGTAATTAACTCTTTATTAAATTTGTCCGAATTGTCGGTCTTATCCTATACCTTTCTTTGGGCAGTAGCATAAAGTGTGATGTATAAGATATAGTATACTATTAACACATCAACAATGTGAGCATCAAATCATTATTATAATTAAAGGGTCCACACAAGAAGCTTCTCCAATCGCTTCACATGGAATTATTTTAACTTACATATAAAGATCGGTTTATTCTTATTTTTTATCGTACATAATATTTCATTTACAACGATGTTGGGTAGTAGTGATATGCACAATCCATCCTTTCACACGCATTGACACATATTAGTGGATATACACAGACAACATGATCTCTATTGGAAAATCAACGGTTCAATTGATGATCAAGCACCAACGGCTGTGATTGAAAGGAAGTCAATCTCGCTCTTGGTACGTCCGATCTGTTGAACATCGGTATCTTTGGATTTGTTGACCCAAATTTCGGGTACTATTTGTGCTAGATTGTTGATTGCTTCCAATGCATAATCTGCTTCTTTAGTCTTCATAGTTTTGCCAACCTGAAAAATACACAAAATAATACATTTTAATTATTTATTAGAATTAGCATTCAAAATCATTGTAAAAGACGAGACAAATAACAATATATATTACAAAATAAAAATGGAAGGTTTAAGAAAGGGTAAATCAAATTGGGTTGTTGTAAGAAACAAAATCAAGCTTTCCATTTTGACTTTTGTAAATCATAGAGTTTGAGAAAATATTTCCTTTGTCGTTTCATTGTTCAATTCGTTTTTAGAAATGTGCAAATTTGACTTTGAAAAACATTCAAAACTTTAACAGCTTTTTTATTTATATATTTATTTTATTCGAATTATAAAAGCTAATTAGAATTAAAATCCAATTACTCTGAGAATATGACTTTTGTTAGCTCACAGGTCGTTACTTAAAAATAAATATCACCTATGGTTATTAGTGACCTCAGATATAACATAATATAGTGTACAAGTCTTATTTGTTAGTATGGTGGGATCCAACAATTCCACATCAATGACCCAAATTTTTATTATTTAAACTTCTTGCTTGAATTATTTGAAGTTTATTATTCATACAAAAAAAAAGTATTATTTTTTTTATCTTCTCGAGCTCTATTGCGTGGCAACATCTCAAACCAGAAATACACACAATTAAACGCATTAAAAAAATGTTTGTGTTTTGTTTTTTTAAAGATCTCTCTCTCTCTCTCTCTCTCTCTCTCTCTCTCTCTCTCTCTCTCTTTTTCTTTTTTTTTTAAGATTGAACCCAGCCTCAACTTTAAAGTTGATGTAAATTTAATTACTCACTAAATTATATTATGTACCACATTTAAAGATCTTTCCTTTTCTTTACTTTTCATTTTAAGAAAGAGAAAAATAAATGATAATTATACATATAAAAAAAAATCATTATAAAAATTGGGCTAAAACAATTTAATTATAGCAATAATTGTAGAGAAATTACCAAAACGGTGCGTAGCCCAATCGCTTTACCAGCGGCGATATTACGAACGTTGTCATCAACAAACAACTGCGAAAATTGCCAAAAAACGCGTCGTTCATGAAATGGAAAAAGACAGAAAGATTGCCAAAAAAAAGTGATAAAAAGGAGTAAAACGACATACCGTATGACGAGGGTCAACGTTGGCAACAGCGACGGCGATCTTAAAAGCCTCGGAAGAGGGCTTCAAAACGACAGGAATTTCCTCCGGACGACAAGCTTTTGCCAGATTCGGGTTCATAGTCTCAAAGCAAATGATCTGTTCGAAACAGTCAGATATTCCAAGCCTCTCTAAAGCCTTGATCGCGTGGTTACGATCAGAGTTCGTGAATATCTGAATTTCAGACAAAACATAGATGAATTAATTATGTTGAAAATTTCAAAAAAAAAAATAATTTAATTACTTTTTAATTAGCTTACAATTTTCCTCTGAGAAATGCTTCGGAGTAAGTTTCGGAGCTGTGGGTCGGGTTTGATCAAATCGTACGGCAATCTTCCGTGAATAAAACTACATGTAAATAAAAAAAAAATTGAAATAAAATTTATAAATAGCTGTTATAAATAATTATAACGAACGTGGTTGGCTTTTTGTTCTAAAGCATTTATTTGGTACCTGTGATAATCATCAGCGTCAATGTCATAACCTAGTGACTGAAGGGACAAAAAAAAAACAAAATACTAGCATTAGTAAAAAACAACTGTTCAGTTTAATTACTATTAATGACGAAGAAGATTAATTTTATTACTCTTAAACCAGCAAGTGTGCTTCCATAAGTTTTGAAGAGCTCAACTCTGAGAGTTGAAGCTTGACTCTTTGAAAATCCACAAACATCGGTAAGAAAGTCTGCAAAAAAAAACACACACAAAATTATTATAGCGGTCAAAGGAAATTTTTTATTATAATTAATAATTAATTTTTAAATAAAGTTTGGATATGGGTTCATTATATTACCTTCAATGTTTTTCTTGCACGCCGTGGAAATTCCGATATTTCCAGGATACAGAGTATCGTCCAAATCTATTTGAAAATAAAAAAGACTTATAAGAAAATTATAGATTAAATTGGATCAAAACAATATAAGAAAGAAATTAGGTTACCGAAGAGAATTGAGTCGAAAGAAGAAGAATTTCCAAAATATTCCATTTGCTTGATGACAAAAAAAAAAAAAAAAAACCAAGAATTTTTTATGAGTGTGTTCGGTTTTTGCTTTGGTGATTTATAGAGAGAAAGAGATTAAGAAATTGCAAGGCGTTTGTGATCGATGAGAAGAGATGTATTTATAGCCCAAAGTCAGTAATGACGTGTCTATTTATGAGTGCATAATAAAATATAATTTGTGTCACATGTCTGAATTCGGATAAATTATTGATGACTCAAGCACACCAATTCGATTTTATCGCTTTCTCATGGGTCCACGCGTAATGGCCCAATAAGGCCCAATCTTTATGTTGGCTGTACGAAATACCGATACTACCCTTCGGTTTTTCCTATGGAATTCAAAGATTTCAGTTCCAAATGCGGAATTTGGGTATTTCGCTTTTTTTTTTTTTTTTTTTTTTTTTTTTTTTTTTTTATCGCCTATTGCGGTCATGCATACAATGTGCGACAAATGTAAATGTTAGGTAAATCAATATATGCCGTGATAGTTTTAACCAAACAACAAACAATGATTTTATCATGGTTGATACTACAGACTTTTTCTTTACATTTTCCCTTTTTGTTGGGAAAGGAATATGATTAAACGTTATTAGTTTTTTTTTTCCCTGACATTTGTTACAAATTTTGTTCGGACACAAGTACTATAACACAAAAAAAGTGTAGATAATGGCGTACACCAAAATCCACTACAAGAGCAATATTACTTAAAGATACCCACAAAATAAATAAATGATATATATATACACACACACACACACACACACACACACACACACATTTCTTTTTTATGTTTAATACTTTAATATACAGTATACGATTTGTTTTTAGAATATTTCAAGTAGCCGGGGATATGTGGATATTTGGGATGCTCAAATATATTATTTAAGGGATGCCCTTGTGGATAAGACAAGTTCAAGATTACATTTTTTTTAAGAGAAAATTTTATCAGATTAAATGGTTACAAACATAGACACTAGATCCATAAGGATTTCAGTGTAAAAAAAGATAATGTTAAGGTATGTGAATGGAAATGATCAATTTCATACAAGTTAACATGATCGATTAGAAACGTTGCTATTATAAAGTTATAAACATGTCATTCTGGTGTGTTTTTTTTTTTTTTTTTTTCATGTCCATTACTACAAAAAGTGGTTTGCACAATGAAATTTATGGCGTGCAAAGTTTGCACCATGGAGAAGTTTTGTGTGCGCTACTCGTTGAGGCAAAAATAAATTGATCTGTTATTTGCACGACATAGATTTGATCCGTTATTGCACGACAATAATAAAATAGTTTATGTTGTGGAGAGACTTTTCTAATTTTGTTGCGACGAGAGTCTTCTGAGGCAAGCCATGCACAAGATGATGGTAACTTTCTTAGGAGATTAAACCACTTAAACAAGTTGATTAGCTCGCTTATTTGCAAAATTCATTATCTTTTCTTAAATCACAAATTAAAACTAAAATGAATTAAAAAATATTAGAAAATTTTCAGTAATCACGACTATTATCTACAGGGATTTAGATAGAGAAACATACTGACAAAAAATCTCAAAGATAACCTTACTCTAAAAAAGTAAACGTTTTGAATTACAAACAATTATACATCACTAAATATTTTATGGTACGTAATCAAAATTTTAGTACTCTTACCTTTGTAACATAATTAATATATGGCACTCTTAATTTTTTTATAACTGTGAATTATTCCAAAATTTTATTCTAAATTATGGTAAAAATTAACTTTTAGTCCTTTTTTTTTCTTAAACTTTATCTTGAAAAATTTATTTTGGATGCTTGGTCTATCCTACGTTTGTTAAGTGATTGGATCGCTAAATTCATTTATTTATTTTGTGTGCCTGTATTACTTGTCTAAATAATTCTTTATGTTGCAGAGGCTGATAAGAATCTCAACCTCATTGTTTTAACATGAGAAATATAAAAAAAAAAATCTAAACAAAAAACAACCGATTTATATGTAATTTCATCCTTGATCCATGAAGCGGTAATAAAACAATGAATTAAAAATACTTCTTGGAATTTGATTATTTACAATCTGTGTCCTGTTTTTCAACGATAAAATATTAACTTGTTGATATATTCAACGAAAAAATTATATATGTCAAATTTATAGGTGTTATGCCGTCTTTTTCTTATGGTAAAAACGACGCCTCAATTGCAAAAACGACGTTACAATATAGAATGACAATTTAGTCAAATGCTAAAAATACGCATGACTAAAAACAAGCGACAAGCGAATTTTCAACAAGCGACAAGCGAATTTTCAACAAGGGACAAACGAATTTTCAACAAGCGACAAGCGAATTTTCAACAAGCGACAAGCGACAAGCGAATTTTCAACAAGCGGCATGTTTTCCCTATAAATAGCTCACTCACACAAATCAAAATTCAATTCACTCTGAACTGAGAATCCTCCGAACTAAAATTCTCTCAACCCCAGAGACTCTCAACCCCAGAATTCTCTCAGCCAAATACTCTCCCAACTTCAAAATTATCCCGGATCATAGACAAAGACCGAGAGCCACCTCTCGGCGGGAGGAAGAAAAACAAAAATCCAAGAATCCACTTACATAGCAAACACACTCGCCCTGAACTACGTCATGACCTGATCCCGCAAAGCGGGTACGTAGGCAGCTCACGAAGAGCACGATCACGCCCCCCGGGATCGACCTCCAGCCAGGTTCGACCTCCAGGCGAGCTCGACCCCCCATGCGAGCTCAACCTCCAGGCAGGCTCGACCTCCAAGCCAGGGTCGACCTCCAGACGAGCTCGATCCCCCAGGCGAGCTCAACCTCCAGGCAGGATCGACCTCCGGGCGAGCTCGACCTCCACGCAGGCTCGACCTCCAGCCAGGGTCGACCTCCAAGCCAGGCTCGACCTCCAGGCGAGCTCGACCCCCAGGCGAGCTCAACCTCCAGGCAGGCTCGACCTACAGCCAGGGTCGACCTCCAGGCCAAGCTCGACCTCCAGGCGAGCTCGACCTCCAGGCGAGCTCGACCTCCAGCCAAGGTCGACCTCCAGGCGAGCTCGACCTCCAGCCAGGGTCGACCTCCAGGCCAGGCTCGACCTCCAGGCGAGCTCGACCCCCCAGGCGAGCTCAACCTCCAGGCAGGCTCGGCCTCCAGCCAGGGTCGACCTCCAGGCCAGGCTCGACCTCCAGGCGAGCTCGACCTCCAGGCGAGCTCGACCTCCAAGCAGGCTCGACCTCCAGGCAGGCTCGACCTCCAGGCCAGGAATCAAAGATGAAGAACGCATTCCCGACGAAGAAGAAGGCAAAGTATTATTTCCCTCTTTGCGATTCTAAGATCCTCTGAAGCTCTTGGACGCTTTGGGCTTTGTCTCGAACTTCCTTGAGCCCTTTGGACTCTCGAAAAGTAATTTGGGCCGATCCAATACTAGGCACGTGACTATTCCAGGCACACCACGTGTCCTCAAATGTTAAATCCAAAAAGCGGCTTAACATTTTGGCGCTAGAAGGAGGGGGACTCGAAATCAACCACGAGTTCTCCACCGACAAATCCATCTCCCTCTACGGGACCATCACAAGCCTCCCTGGTAGACCTTCTCTTTTCAAAACCAGAAGAATCCTCCACCGAAAGTCTCAAGACCGGAGGACTAATCCGCCAAATCATCATAACAGGAAGATTCCTCCGGCAAAAATCTCCTGCAAGATGTCCAACCGCGTCGCCGCTTCTGGGAGCAACGCCCCTCAACAGGCGGAGAGCGTAGCACTTCACACATGGGCCCGAACTCAGGCTAGGCACGGTCAAGAAACCTCGCCACCAAGCGTCGTCCCGGCAGCAGGCACCGCGCCTCTGCCACACCCAAATACCACCGGCATTAGAAATCCCGCCCTCGACACTGTCTTCGTCGAACGAGACAGTCGCATGGAGCGCCTCGAGAACAGTTTTTTCCTGCTAGCAAGCGAGTTCGCTAGAGATCGAGAGGGGAGGGTCATGACTTTACACGCCCATGCAAGAGAAGGACGCCCGCAAAACGCTAACTCCGGGGGTCAAAGGCGCGAACAAGGGAAAACACTAAATGCGAACATCGAAGGCAGACAAGACGACGACCATGACCCAAGTATTCGAGACATCGACCGCCACCACCAGGCAGAACGAAGAACTGCTCGGGGGCTAGATCAACATGGACCGTAGAACTTAGGGACCGACCCACAACGCGTCAGTATCCCTCAGGCCACCCGCTCCGTCGCAGGAACCGGAGCCGAATCACGAAGGTCTGCTCTCGATAGATTGGGCCAAGGAGAAGAGGTAGCGGATAACGGAGACGTCAGAATATCTTCTCCGCTGCGGCGTACGAGGTCGCCAGGACGCTTAGGGCCCAACGTGGATCTACGACGTCACCTCAACGCTCGGTGGGAGATCCCGAGGCGCTAAGCCGTCCCCGAAACAGGCGGACCACAAGAAGTCGCCCCTCCAGTTACGGCAACGCCGCCTGCAGCACATATCACTCTGATCGATCAAGCATCAAATGAAAGAGAACGTACTACCAGATTTGCGCCTACCACCATACATGCCGAAAGTGATGAAGTAACTAACATGTTCCACGTGTTGAGAGAGAAAATCCGAGAGTTGCAGGCAGCACAGACAAGAACCCCCTTGGTGAGAAGCATGATCGAGGGCGTGGCTTCACCATTTGCGGCACACGTGCTCGCTGACAACACCGGGGGAGCTTCCGTCCGCCCACCATGCCGCTCTATGACAGAAGCACAGACCCTCTTTACCACATCCACCAGTACCAGACCAACATGAGGACGGCGGGACAATCCCCGTCAACGATGTGCCAGGCATTCTGTCTCATCCTCACCGGTACCGCATTCGAGTGGTTCCAAAGGCTCGGGCGAGGGTCCGTGCAATCGTTCGAAGACCTCCAGGAGAGGGTCCGGAGAAAGGAAAAATCATACCTCCTGACGATCAAACAGGGCGGCTCCGAGACGCTCCAACACTACCTCAACCGGTTCATTGAGGAGTCCAACAAGGTGGACGATTACGAGGACGGCGATGCTGTCTACGCCTTCATCGACGGCCTACGGACTGGCGACCTTCTGACGTCGCTGGTAAAGCAGCGACCCGCTACGATGACGGAGCTCATCTCCCAAGCTACCCAGCACATCTCCGTCGAGGAGTACTACAAGAGTCGGAGGATTCGCGAGAGGGGAAACCGGCGCAGGGACGAGGACGAGGTCGACGACGACCAACGAAGAAAGAAGAGCCGGGGCACCAACGCCGCGGCTTCGAACGTCCGACCCCCGCCAAGACAGAGACCCCTACTAGTCGAGAAGTTCCAGAGGAACCCCGACTTCACGCCGCTGAAAGCTACGCCGGATCGAATTCTGGCCTTGCACGGGGACATGTTCACCGAGCCCCGACCCATGGCGAAGGACCCATCAAAACGCAACAAGAACAAGTATTGCCATTTCCACAAAGACCACGGTCACCTCACCGCCGAATGCATCGAGCTCAGGAGGCAGATCGAAAGTCACATCCAGAATGGCAAGCTGAAGGAGTTCGTGATGGCCATGGTCGCCAATCCGGACCCCGCGCCGAGGAGACAGGTTCCCCAAAACGACAGGCGGCAGGGACGTGGGAAAGAAGTTGTCACACGTGGAAGCAACAACAACAACACCCGAGGCAACGTGGCCAACGCCCCACTCAATTTGGTGACCACTATCTTTGGAGGGCCAGAAATGGGAGATACCGCGCACGAACGAAGAAAATATGCGCGAGCGGCGAACGGAGAGGGTCCCTCCCACCATATCAACCTCACCTAGAGCACATGCCCGATTACGCCATACGAAACAATCCACTTCACCGAGGAAGAGGCCCTCCAGGTGATGCACCCGCATAACGACGCCATCGTTGTCAAGGCGCAAGTAGCAAACAATATGGTGAAGAGGATTCTCATTGACAACGGGAGCTCAGCCGACATCCTATTCAAAACTGCCCTCGATCGGATGGACCTTGGGGAAGTTCGCCCAACCCCAGTCAAGACCCCGCTCTTCGGGTTTGCAGGAGAGTTCGTTTACACGGAAGGTTCCATAAGCCTCCCAGTCACATTTGGACAGGAGGGGGGGAGCCCAGGTCACGCGCCTGGTGGACTTCCTAATTGTGGATCGACCTTCCGCTCACAATGTCATTGTAGGGCGATCGACGCTCAACAGGCTGCACGGGAGTAGGAGTGATGCGAGGAAGCCAAGCCGACTCCAGGGCATGCCACGTCCAGGGATCCCGCATCAGGAAAGGCGACGCCATGGTAAGTGTCATATGTGAGGTCGGAGGCGACCTCTCAGGCGAGATCGGCGAGGCGCAAACACTTGAGGACCTGGACCTGCGAGAAGAAGCCGACTCCAAGAAAGTAGAGGCGTCGAGCGACCTCGTACCTGTGATACTCGACAGCGCCAACCCCGAACAGGTCGTCATGATCGGAGCACACCTGCCAGCCGAACTAAAAGATTGGCTCGGAGCGTTCCTCCAAGAACACAAAGACGTCTTTGCGTGGACACACGCAGACATGCCGGGGATCGACCCGGAGATTATCACCCACAGGCTCAACGTACTCCCTGGAGAGAAGGGAAAAATCCAAAAAAGAAGATCGTTCAACCCCGAAAGGTATCTCGCGATCAACGAGGAGGTCGAGAAGCTAATCACCGCTGGATTCGTCCGCGAGGCCAAGTTCCCTAGTTGGGTCTCTAACGTGGTCATGGTGAAAAAGTCGAACGGGAAGTGGCGAATCTGTATCGACTACACCGACCTCAACAAGGCTTGCCCGAAGGATTGCTTCCCCCTGCCGAGGATCGATCAGCTGGTCGATTCCATCGCAGGGCACGAAATCTTGAGTTTCATGGACGCCTACTCGGGATACAATCAAATCAGAATGTACGGACCGGACGAGCTGAAGACCACTTTCACCACCGATCGAGGCCTATTCTGTTACTAGGTGATGCCGTTCGGTCTGAAGAACGCCGGAGCCACTTATCAGCGCTTGGTAAACCAAATGTTCGCCAAGCAAATCGGGAAGACGATGGAGGTCTATGTCGACGACATGCTCGTCAAAAGCCTCGAGGCACCCGACCACGTCAAAGACCTGGAGGAGACCTTCGCCCTTCTCCGAAAGTACAAGATGAAGTTGAACCCGAACAAGTGCGCGTTCGGTGTAGAGTCAGGGAAATTCCTGGGATTTATCGTCAAACAGCGAGGCATCGAAGCCAACCCCGAAAAGATACAGGCACTCCTGGACATGAGGTCCCCAACCAAGGTGAAGGAAGTCCAAAGCCTCACTGGACGCGTGGCTGCGCTAAGTCGGTTCGTCTCCAAGGCCACCGACCGATGTCAGCCTTTCTTCCAAGCCATCAAAGGAGGAGCCGACTTTAAGTGGACCGACGAGTGCGAAACCGCATTCCAGGACTTGAAGACATACTTCGCCACGCCACTGCTCCTAGCGAAGCCCAAGGACGGCGAGACCCTCTACCTGTACCTTTCTGTGTCGACGAGGGCGGTCAGCGCTGTCCTCGTCCGAGAAGAAGAGAAGATACAATGGCCCGTGTATTATGTAAGCAAGGCGCTCTTGGACGCTGAGACACGATACCCGGAAATAGAGAAGCTCTCCCTTGCTCTGACGATGTCCGCAAGGAAGCTTCGACCATATTTCCAAGCACACCAAGTCATAGTGAGGACCGAGTACCCTGTCAAGAAAGCTCTGTAGAAGGGCACCTCAACGAGAATGGCCGTCTGGTCCCAGGAGCTAGGAGAATACGGGGTGGAGTTCCAGCCAAGGGACGCGATTAAGGACAGGCCGTCGCCGACTTCATCGCCGAATTCACTTACGATGTGAATCTATGCAAAGACGAGGAAGACAAGCAAGAAGAAGAAATCGCGGGGGACAAGGATCCGAAAAAGAAAAGGAAGGCCGCTCCCGATGGGCCGGTCTGGAACCTGCACGTGGACGGAGCATCCAATGTCTGCGGGTCAGGGGCAGGAATCGTCTTCGTCAACCCGGATGGAGAAAAGCTCAAGTACGCCATGCACTTCCAATTCAAAGCCTTGAACAACGAGACCGAATACGAAGCCCTCCTAGCCGGACTCGACATAGCCAGGAAGCTCGGGGCCGAAAACCTTAAGATCCACTGCGACTCGCTCCTCATCGTCAACCAAGTCAAGGGAGAGTACCAGGCGAATGAGGAGAACATGGCGGCGTACCTGGAGGAAACCAAGCTCCGACTAGAGGCAATCTCTTGGTACGAGATCGTGCAGGTCCCCAGGGGTTCAAACGCTGAGGCCGACGCCTTGGCTAGGATGGCCTTTGGCTGCGACAGCGAGGAGTTAGGCAAGGTACCTGTCGAGACCTTGAAGCTCCCGTCCATCACCAAGGAAGAAGTGAACCTGATTGAAGAAGAGCCCCAACCGAACTGGATGACGCCGATCATCAAATACCTCCGCGATGGCGTCCTCCCCACCGACCAGGCTGAAGCTAAGAAGGTGAGGTATCATGCACACAAATATGTCTGGCGAGGATCCACACTCTATAAGAGAGGGTATTCGCAGCCACTCCTCCGATGCCTGGACGAGGCCGAAGCCGACTACATCTTGAGGGAAATCCATGAAGGAATTTGCGGGAATCACTCCGCAGGTCAATCCCTGACCTTGAAGGTGCTCAAGCAAGGCTACTTCTGGCCAACGATGAAGAAAGACACGTTCAGTTGGGCGCAAAAAATGCGACAAGTGCCAAAGATTCTCGCATATTCCGAGACAGGCCCCGGCCCCATTGTGCCCGATCCTCGTGGAACGTCCATTCGCGAAGTGCGGGGTGGACCTCATAGGCAAGCTCCCGATGGCGTCCAGCCAGCGAGTCTGGGCGATAGTCGCCATCGACTACTTCACGAAATGGGTGGAGGCGGAGCCTCTGGCCACAATAACCGAAGCAAACACTACAAGCTTTATGTGGAAATCGATCATATGCCGCCACGGCATCCCCGCCTCGATCGTCACCGACAACGGCAGCCAGTTCGACAACGCGATGGTCCGAAGGATATGCGAGCAATTGAAGATCAGCAAGACCTTCTCCTCACCACGCCACCCACAAGAAAACGGCCAAGTTGAGGCCGTGAACAAGACGATCAAGGAGACTTTGAAGAAGAAGCTGGAAGAAAAGAAAGGCGCATGGGCCGACGAGCTCCCCCTTGTCCTTTGGGCTTACCGGACAACCACGCGGACCGCCACAGGCGAAACGCCTTTCTCCCTCACTTACGGGGTTGAAGCCGTCATCCCCGTTGAGATGGGAGCGCCATCATTCCGAACAGAGACCTTCGACGAAGACAGCAACAACGAAGCCCTCCGAATGGAGCTCGACATGATCGAAGAAAGGAGAGCTGAAGCGTTCGCTCGCATGGCCGCGCAGAAGAGGATCGTTGAGAAGCACTACAACACAAGGGTCAAAATCCGCCGTTTCGCCGAAGGAAGCCTCGTCCTGAGGAGGGTGTTCCAAAACACCCAGGTTCGCGGAGCAGGGGTACTCGGGCCGAACTGGGAAGGGCCTTACCGTATACGAAAGGTGATACACGACGGAACTTACCACCTCGACGAGATGGACGGCAAGGAGATTAGACACCCGTGGAACGCGGAGCATCTCCGCCAATACTACCAATAGGCCGTGGCGCCAAGGCACTTGAAGGTTGGCAAGCGACAAAACCAGAACAACAAATCAAGTCCTTTCAAATTTTTTCCAAAAGCGACCACCGGCCCCAAAGTACTTTGAATTTTTCAAAAGCAGGCCATGCGCCCAATTAATGAATGAAGTAGAAATTCGCGTTCAGTTTGCAATCTTTAGCTCCTAACTTTTCATACAATTTAAACAAAATTGCATAAAAACTGGGGGGTTAATAGAGTAAGACGAACACCAAGCACAAAAAACAATATATATATATATATATATATATATATATATATATATATATGCGCACATGTGAAAATGCAGGAATACAGGCGCACCTCAAAGTGTCTACGGGATCTGAGAAATGGGGTTTCGCAACGTTGAAACTCCGAACACATCTAAAAAAAAAAAAAAATCCCGTACGGCGCGAGATGAAGGGACTTGCGCCATCAAGTCCCCGACCGACCTCAAAGTGTCCGCGGGATCCGAGAAATGAGATTTCGCAACATTGAAACTCCGAACACATCTAAAAAAAAATCCCGTACGACCCGAGATGAGAGGACTTGCGCCATCAAGTCCCCAACCGACCTCAAAGTGTCCACGGGATCCGAGAAATGAGATTTCGCAACATTGAAACTCCGAACACATCTCAAAAATTCCTGCGCGACCTGAGATGAGGGGACTTGCGCCATCAAGTCCCCGACCAACCTCAAAGCGTCTACGGGATCTGAGAAATGGGGTTTCGCAACATTGAAACTCCGAACACATCTAAAAAAAAATCCCGCACAACCCGAGATGAGGGGACTTGCGCCATCAAGTCCCCGACCGACCTCAAAGTGTCCGCGGGATCCGAGAAATGAGATTTTGCAACATTGAAACTCCGAACACATCTCAAAAAATCCCGCACAACCCGAGATGAGGGGACTTGCGCCATCAAGTCCCCGACCAACCTCAAAGCGTCTACGGGATCCGAGAAATGGGGTTTCGCAACATTGAAACTCCGAACACATCTAAAAAAAAATCCCGTACGACCCGAGATGTGGGAACTTGCGCCATCAAGTCCCCGACCGACCTCAAAGTGTCCGCGGGATCCGAGAAATGAGATTTCGCAACATTGAAACTCCTAACACATCTCAAAAAATCCCGCGCAACCCGAGATGAGGGGACTTGCGCCATCAAGTCCCCGACCAACCTCAAAGCGTCTACGGGATCCGAGAAATAGGGTTTCGCAACATTGAAACTCCGAACACATCTAAAAAAAATCCCGTACGACCCGATATGAGGGGACTTGCGCCATCAAGTCCCCGACCGACCTCAAAGTGTCCGCGGGATCCGAGAAATGAGATTTCGCAACATTGAAACTCCGAACACATCTCAAAAAATCCCGCGCGACCCGAGATGAGGGGACTTACGCCATCAAGTCTCCCGACCAAGCTCAAAGCGTCTACGGGATCCGAGAAATGGGGTTTCGCAACATTGAAACTCCGAACACATCTAAAAAAAAAATCCCGTACGACCCGATATGAGGGGACTTGCGCTATCAAGTCACCGACCGACCTCAAAGTGTCCACGGGATCCGAGAAATGAGATTTCGCAACATTGAAACTCCGAACACACCTCAAAAAATCCCGCGCGACCGGAGATGAGGGGACTTGCGCCATCAAGTCCCCGACCAACCTCAAAGCGCCCACGGAACCCCGAGCGTATCTCGAAGAAGTTCTGAACGACCCGAGATGAGGGGGCTCGCGCCATCGAGTCCCCGACAAATCTTAAAGCCTTTACAGGATCCAAGGAGAAAATGAACTCACTACTCCGAGACCAGAAAAACAACTCAAAGAACCTTGTGAAGCCCAAGATAAGGGAACTCGCGCCATCGAGAACCCAACCCACCTCGAAGCCTGCTCAAGGCTCGGCTACACAAACCATTCCCGCGGCTACACAAACAAAGTGGGAATAAAAAAAATTAATGGAGAGCTCGTGGCATCGAGACATCTCACAAAAAAATAGAGGGCTCGCGGCATCGAGGACTCTGAAAAAAAAAAAATTTGGAGAACTCGCGGCATCGAGACGTCCCACAAAAGTACGGAACACTCGAAGCCTCGAGGCCCCCCGCAAAAATATATCTATATATATATATATATACATGTACACACACGAAGAGATTGTGGCATTGAGACATCGCAAAATCCATATTAGACAGCGACCATAGAGCACTCGTACAAATTTTTCCAGACACATGCACAGGAAAAATTTAAAGAGATGTTGAAATTCTCTACATAAGTCCAAAACTCACACGTAAGTGAAACTAATGCAAAGGACGCAGAACAAGCAATAGAAGAACGGCGAAGACGTTTTCCATCACATAATTACACAGAGAAGGAAAATCGCAACACAGTAAATAAAAGAGACGTAGAGATTACATATACAATACGATAGCCCATACAGCTTATAGTGCAAAAAAGGAAAATGCCCATTCGTCAGAGTTATACCCAAAATCGGGGCCCGCAAAAAACGCAACGGGTCTTGAGAGACGCACAACCGACCGCGCCATCAAAAAGAAAAATCCTGACGAATGGAAGTTTTCCCAAATTCACATACAAAAATGGGGCAATAAGGCCGTTAGTCCATCACAAAAAAAGGGGGGAAAGAGACTCGAGCTTCTAAGACGAGTCACTATCATCTAAGGCGGAGAGTCTCTCCGCTCCCTCCGGAGGATTTTCCTTTCCCGGTCCACTCCAGTATGCAACCAAGTCGCGGTGTGCCCAGTCGATAACCGAACCAGCCCGCTCCGCCTGAATGGCCCCCAGTTCGATACGCAAACGCCGAAGCTCGGCTCTTTGCTCACATATCTTCATAGCATCATCCACAGCGCCTTTCTTGAGCCCTGCAATCTCAGCCTCGAGGGCCTCCATGCGACCATCGGCATCCACCTGTGCCAGACGACGGGCCTCGGTCTCGTGTCCTAATTTCCTCACCAACTCGCAAACATTTCGCTTAGTTGCAACAGAAGTCAGATAGCACTACAAAAAAAAAGGTATATAAAAGAGGTGAAAAGATGGTGAACGAAGAAAATATTGAGCCACGCACGTGGAGGAAAACCTGTCGGGCCTCGCGAGTCAGCAACTCAGCAAGGGCAATCGTGGTCATCCGATCCAACTTAATCACCTCCGATGCATGAGTGGACTCGATACCACTAATGGCTTTACGGGCCAAATGAGTCAGCGACCGAGAACCCGACAACACCGCTATGTCGGACGATGAGCGAAGAGGAGCTTTAAACTTCTTCCCAAAATTGGCACGCGAGGAAGCCACTAACGGAGCCTCATCTCGCGCTCTTTTTGAACTAGTAATCGCTACTTTTATGGTTGGCATAGATGCTATAGTAGCGCAAGGAGATAAGCCTACCCTTGAGGGCTGCGAAGGGAGCGACGCCTCCGAACCAAGAAGAGGAACCGGCAGCGACCGCCCCGCCGAGAGTCCCGACCCTGTAACACCTCGGGCCCCATAAGCCGCCATACCTGCGAGGAATCGTCGAGAGAATTAGAGTTTTTTCTCTTGTCAAATATGGAGATATGTATACATATGGGAACCAAATTGTGATAGCAATAATAAAACAAATAAAAATAAAAACCCTATTACTATACCACCAGACTCTGCCGAGGACGGAAAAGAGCGCGAAGACAGCAATGGAACCTCGTCGGCCGAACGGTAAGGGAACCACCCAACCTCTTCCCACAGTTTGTCGTCAAGAAAAAAGTTAGCCTCGCGATCACTAAGAGGTATCCCTTCAAGAAAAGAAGCAAACTGGGATCGCTGATCAGGGGGTTTTGGGCAATCAGCCGATGTACGAAAACCAAGGGGAATGTTTCCAAAATAGTCGACGCGCTTGTAAAGAACTCATCGACCCACTCACGCCCCGTGCCGGGTAGTTTGTCGAGTATTTTTTTTGACGTGTTGTTACGAAGAAAGAACGACCCTTTCGTTCTGTAATTCGGAATCACAGCACAGAAACTTAGAAATTCACACATCGTCATTTCACGGTGCTTCTCCCGGAACCACATGATATAACAAGCCACGATGACCCAATAGCTCCTTGGATTTAGTTGACCGGGTGGCAGCTTGATCCTCTCGAGCAAATTGCATATGAAAGGGTGTGGAGGGAGTCTCAACCCATGCTTAAGACTCTCCACATAGACGGTTGTATATCCCTCGAGTGGCTGGATGGAATAATCATCGACGGAGGGAACAATGATGGAGATTTCCGGCGGGATCTCGTACTTCTCACAGAGGAACCTAACTCTATCTTCCGTTGTCAAGCTCACGGCATCGAGGCCAGCAAAATCCCCGCCTCTCGACCGCCTCGGCCAAGACCGCGGCCGTTTTGGGGGCTCAACTATAAACGAGTTGCACCGATAAGACTCGACCTCTCCCTCAGAGCATTCTGCCATAACAACCTTATCACCATCATCATCAATATCAACCCCAAGAGACGGAAAACTCACCTCGCCGCTCGCCGAGGAGTTGGCACCGAGGCCTTCGTCGTCGCGTCCTGGAATGTGACGTGCCGAAGTTTCACCTCCGACCGAATGACCAAACGCTTCGAGCAACAACGACATCTTCTTCCCGTTTTTTGGGGAGCTACAACGAAGCTCGCTTGCTGGAGCCTCTACGCCCTCCGCGGCAAACGACGAGCAGGCATTCAGAAGAACGTCTATGTTGCCCTCCCCCGATGTCAACGAAGGCCCGCCGATGACAGAGCCTCGGTCCAGACCGACCTCGCTGCCCATCGACACCGGAAGAAACCCACCGCTTGATGCTCCGAAGTCCGCCGGGAGCGACGGGGACCCGTTTGTGAAGAAAAGCGGCGTCGAAGTCAAGGGAGTATCACTTTCCAAACTCCGGAGAACACCCGGTGTGACACTATCTTCATTCGCTGGACCTACCTCGCAGCCTCTCACGGCCAGCGGGGACCAAGACGACTCGCCATGGGCCGCTGATCGAACGACATTACCTCTCCCATCGAAACACAGACCCGATACACGCGGAACCGGCCTCCGTCCGAGGACCGCATCAAGAAAGGCATCGAGGTCGCCATCACCAAAACCATTAGGCGAATTTGTGGAACCCATACCTTCGCCAAAAGCGCATGGAAAGTCATCAAACACCCACGACTCACCAAAATCGAAAGTGTCAAAAGCTCTAGAACAATCGGGTGGGACCACTAGGTCGTTGGGACCACGAGGCGAAATAGGCCCACCATTGATCAGATTATTAAGAGTCATCACAGTATTTTGGAAGAAAAGCCAGAAAAATTCAAGGAAGGGGACAAGAGGGTCGAGAGACGGAATGAAAAAGAAAGAAATGACAAAGTGAGAAGTAAAGAATATATATAATCACCAAAGAAGAAACCAACCTCAAGAAGGAAGCCAGAAAATCCAAGGAGATTGCTGATCTCAACTCTGCTACGCTCCTGTGATGGCAGCTCAATCCCCAGATACATCTCAGTTTTTAAAGAAAGAGAGCATGGGGTAAGTGTTAAAGTCAAAAAAACAAATGAGTAAACCAATCTATACACAGAGTATAGGAAATAATAATAATAATAATAATAATAATAATAATAAAAAATGATAAATAAGATAATGGGCATATACCTATACACGGAGTAATGATGATATAAAAACTGGCTACGTATAGTACATCAAAATACATATATAAGTCTATGCCTAAAAAGAAACCTACGCAACTTGCAAATGTGTGGGTACTTGTGCATGTATTTTTCAAAAGTTATAACCGGATTAGTCACCTTTCCTAAAAAGATGATAAAGATATTATACACATACGATATTATAAATAATAAATCAATAAAGAAGAGAATGAGAAGCAAAGTTTCCCACACGACAAGTCGCACGCGAAACTGGGGGTTAATGTTATGCCGTCTTTTTCTTATGGTAAAAACGACGCCTCAATTGCAAAAACGAAGTTACAATATAGAAGGACAATCTAATCAAATGCTA
The DNA here is from genome assembly GCF_054948205.1 of Urtica dioica subsp. dioica. Classification (NCBI taxonomy): domain Eukaryota; kingdom Viridiplantae; phylum Streptophyta; class Magnoliopsida; order Rosales; family Urticaceae; genus Urtica; species Urtica dioica. The sequence goes on from NC_142761.1 coordinate 4,647,532, forward strand.
ATAATACGCATGACTAAAAACAAGCGACAAGCGAATTTTCAACAAGCGACAAGCGAATTTTCAACAAGCGACAAGCGAATTTTCAACAAGCGACAAGCGAATTTTCAACAAGCGACAAGCGAATTTTCAACAAGCGACAAGCGACAAGCGACAAGCGACAAGCGACAAGCGAATTTTCAACAAGCGGCATGTTTTCCCTATAAATAGCTCACTCACACAAATCAAAATTCAATTCACTCTGAACTGAGAATCCTCCGAACTCAAAATTCTCTCAACCCCAGAGACTTTCAACCCCAGAATTCTCTCAGCCAAATACTCTCCCAACTTCAAAATTATCCCGGATCATAGACAAAGACCGAGAGCCACCTCTCGGCGGGAGGAAGAAAAACAAAAATCCAAGAATCCACTCACATAGCAAACACACTCGCCCTGAACTACGTCATGACCTGATCCCGTAAAGCGGGTACGTAGGCAGCTCACGAAGAGCACGGTCACGCCCCACAGGATCGACCTCCAGCCAGGTTCGACCTCCAGGCGAGAGGCAGGCTCGACCTCCAGCCAGGGTCGACCTCCAAGCCAGGCTCGACCTCCAAGCGAGCTCGATCCCCCAGGCGAGCTCAACCTCCAGGCAGGATCGACCTCCGGGCGAGCTCGACCTCCACGCAGGCTCAACCTCCAGCCAGGGTCGACCTCCAAGCCAGGCTCGACCTCCAGGCGAGCTCGACCTCCAGGCGAGCTCGACCCCCAGGCGAGCTCAACCTCCAGGCAGGCTCGACCTCCAGCCAGGGTCGACCTCCAGGCGAGCTCGACCTCCAGCCAGGGTCGACCTCCAAGCGAGCTCGACCTCCAGCCAGGGTCGACCTCCAGGCCAGGCTCGACCTCCAGGCGAGCTCGACCCCCCAGGCGAGCTCAACCTCCAGGCAGGCTCGGCCTCCAGCCAGGGTCGACCTCCAGGCCAGGCTCGACCTCCAGGCGAGCTCGACCTCCAGGCAGGCTCGACCTCCAGGCCAGGAATCAAAGATGAAGAACGCATTCCCGACGAAGAAGAAGGCAAAGCATTATTTCCCTCTTTGCGATTCTAAGATCCTCTGAAGCTCTTGGACGCTTTGGGCTTTGTCCCGAAGTTCCATGAGCCCTTTGGACTCTCGAAAAGTAATTTGGGCCGATCCAATACTAGGCACGTGACTATTCCAGGCACATCACGTGTCCTCAAATGTTAAATCCAAAAAACGGCTTAACAATAGGTATTTTAAAATTATCACTAATTATTATATGAAATATCCTCTAAGAAAGTTAAAATTATCACTAATTAACTTGTACAAGAGTGTTTTATTTATACTTTTAATTCCATAAATTAAAAATAAACTAGTTGGTAGTATTTTTAGAATTCACACTAAAATTTAGTAGGTGTTCAATGTACCTCTTGTCTTTGAAAATATGAATGAAAGTTGTAAAGGGGCTCAAGAAATGCATGCAAATGATAATAAGAAAAGGTCAAAGTACACAATCCAACAAAATTTATGACAAATCTAGTCTAAAATTTATTGTTATATAATCAGAAAGTGTGCCTTATAAACAAGGATCCTATAAACAATTGTATACACTATTCACGCTTAATTTTTTTTTTTTAAATGTTCGTTTTCACGATTAGCCAATCCATTTGTGAATTCACATCAGAAAATTGCATATATGTATAATGTATAGAAATCCATCACATCTAAAAATCGAAAATAATTAAACGGAACAAAATGCATACATTATATATATATATATATATATATATATATATATATATATTAATACTATAATTATTACATTACATTATATATGGTATATAATAACAAAAGGGACGGTCCATTATTCAAGTTATTATTGGAAATGACAACGAAATTTGACATTATGTTAATTGGAGACTTTTATGGTGGTTGCCTACACATCACGAAGACATGAAAATCAACCACCCAAGTCTATATCATTCGTTATTTTTTTTAATAACATAGCTTGTACGTACTATAATGGGAACGACAACACAAAATATTTTAATTTTCTCAATGGCATTAGTGTGATTATAATTGATCACGGGCCATGAAAAAGTAATTAAGCTGGCAATGATATGTGCCAACAAATTCGACCTCATAATATGATGTGTTCTCCTTTGGCACCAATAACGATTGATATCAATCTGTACATATATACACACATATATATATATATATATACACATATATATATATATATATACATACATATATATACATATATACACATATATATATATACATACATATATATACATATATATACATACATATATATACATATATATATATATATATATATATATATATATATATTGTATTCTATACATAGTGGCGATATCTTTTATGTTGAAATAATATTTTTAGAGTAGTTTTGTCTTTTGTTTTTTTGGGGTTGCGTTCTGTACAAAGTTCAATAACAATATATCTTAGTTACAGTTATAGATATGGTATATTGATGAAAATTGTTAACAATCAAGCTTGTTGAAACATCATTATTTTAATATAGCCAAGTTTGAAATATCGACAAAAATCGGCGACTTTCGCCGATGAAGTGACTGCCAGAGCTAAAACGGCCGACGAATGTACATATTTTATCGTTTCGCCGTAGAATGTCATTCGAAATCGGCGAAATCACACGCCATTCGGCTGAAGAACGATTGACCAAAATCGTGTCAGTTAAAGTATAAAATCTTCATTCTTCGTCGTGTTTTATGGGTTTTCGGAGACAAGAGCTGAGTTGGAAGATTTTCGGGAGCTGAGGATTCGTCCAGGTGAGTATTGCATTTTCAAATTTTTTTACCCATATTTAAATAATTGGATTTTGGTTAGTATTGCATTTTCAAAACTATCAGGTGCGATTAGTCGCACCTGATAGTAAAAAAAAAATCTAAAAATTAATTCCACGTCAGACAAATGAAAAAAATGAGGGGGAGAAGTTGAGCGCCGAATTTTTTTTAGACTTTCAGGTGCGACTTGTCGCACCTGAAAGTTTTCAAAACTATTGGGTGCGACTAGTCGCACCCAATACCACTTACAATCAGCGAATTTTTTTTCTTCTTTTCTGGAGCCCTTTGGATGCGACAAGTCGCACCTGATACCTAATTAGGTGCGACTTGTCGCACCTAATGCCCCTCCGCACCAGAAAGGCTTATTTGTAGTAGTGTATAATGTTGTTTATCTTATGACGATCTACATGGTATATTTTTTTCATATTTTTTTAAACTTCCGGCTAATCACAATTTTCCGGCGAACCTCCTTTTTTTCCGCGTTTTTGTTAAGCATCGATGGAGACTGCCTCGCAACTATCAATACATCCAAATTGCCATCGGATGCTATTTTCTGCGTGACATATTCATTAAGATCAACTTCTCATTCTGCTTCCCCGAGCGAGTCCATATATTTTGATTAAAGGGGGAATTGTATAATTACCTTGCAGTATATTATTTGAGATATTAGAGGAACATTTTAATATCCGAGACTTACCTTATTTTACCCAACGGTGACTCATTATTTTAAATAAGAAAAAAGAAAAAGTAGAAGTTTACCTACGTGACTAGTATCTTTTAAGAACCTAGTGATAATATTTTATAGGCTTACAAATATATAAATACTATTGTACCTTGAATATAATATATTTTACAACTTTACAAATTTATTTTACAAGAGAAAAAATTATCACAGATTTATATATTATGAGAAATATATATTACATATAAAATTATACCATAAATATAATATCTTTTACAATTTAAAAAAATTGAAAGATACATACATATATATATATATATATATATATAATATATTAGGTAACATTATTTCCGTTTCTTTTTCCATCGGCATGTTGGTTTACCATGAAAAACAGCATTTGAAAACGGAATATCAATGACCATTATCCATATTTTCTCTGTTCGATTTTCCGTCGGCATGACGATTTTCCTAAATCAGGAGACGCGAAACAGTGTCGAAAACGGAATTTCGAACCTTAAATATAGCCAACGATTCATTTTTGTTTGATATAAGGTCATTTCGTTGATCTGACGTCAATCGTAGTAGGTTGAAAATTCAATTTTAACCTCCCTTATTTTCACGTTTTTGTATTTGATATTAAAAAAAACAATCGATGCCATTATTGTTGTTGGAATTGAATAAGGAATTTTGTTGTTTATTTTTTTTCCCTACCTCAGTTCTCTCTCTTACTAGGAGAGTTCTCAAAACTTTACTTACAAGCTTAGCATTGTCAATAGGTTCTCTCAAATAAAAATAGGGTTATTAAGTTATATAGCCACACGGATATAGTGGATTGAGATATAGCCCACCTTTGGTTAATTTCTTGTAAATAGCCAAGTAAACTTATTAACAGATTAATAAAAGCCTTATTTAACACAACCAAACATATATTTTAAGTAGTTAATAGGCTGCCACGTATGCAAGTTGGCTATTTACAAATTATTTACCAAAGGTTGGCTAATTTACAATTCCTATAGTTTAGGTGGCTTACGTAGCCAATTTTTTCATTAGATATATCATGAATTCTAGCATTACATTCAGAGATAGTTTCTTCCTCCTTCATCAAGATATTCTCAAACCTGGTTGTAAGCATTCAAAGATGCTGCTCTCTCACCTTCCGTGTGCCTTCATGTGCAACAAGAAAAATGTACTATGCTTCTTTAGCTATCTCAAGTTTGAGATGAGCTTGAATATATTCTCATCCACAGCGGATAATATGGCATTCATGGCTTTGAAGTCTTTTTTTTTTTCAGCTCTGTGTTGAGGTTCTGATTCTGATCACTTGTCTTGTGCAAGAGCAAAAAATTTTCCCTCTTCATAAGTAAATGTAGGAGGTTTATATCATTGTTCAACTGCTCGCCAAGCTTTCTCATCAATGGGCTTCAGAAAAGCTTTCATCCAAGTCTTCCAGTATGCATGGTTCATACCTTCCAAGAGAGGACCTATGTTGTGTCCCTCTTTCATGTTCATCTTAGCACAAAAATACGTCAGTCATCAAACAGGATCACACTTAGTGTATCAAGTGACCAGCTCTATTACCAATTGAAGTTATTTAACTTGATGTTAGATGGTTGTTCAACGATGTTGTTGTGACTACTTGCTGAACAACTGATTAATTTTAGCCTGATAACTAAGATTAGCGATCAATAAAAAATATAAAAGAAAGCAATAAGAGACCGACGAGATTAATAATCATGTTCGATGAAAACCACCTACTCAGGGGGACTGATACGTCCGAGTGAAAAACAATCCACTATCAATCGTCAAAGGTACATGAATATTAAGTTTGACTAAGCTCCCATTTCGCAAACACTTTCGTCTTTGACACCTTCTGTATTCTTTGCAATCTAAGCTCTTCTTAATTAGGTTTTAGAATCCCTCTCACGTTCACCCAATCTTCTCTCAAAGGTTCACCATACGTCAATATGAAAAACACGTTCTCACACTTAGTACGATGGTACAAAAGCTATGAATTACTCAAAGTTTGTTGTCGATGAAGATCTCTAGAATATAGAGACAAACTCGCAGCTATGGCCACGTTAATTACCAACACAGAAAAATAGATAGTCACTCAAATAAACCCTAGGTGGATTTTATATGATTTAATCTCCTTAATCTCTCTAAAACAACTCACGAGTCGGACTTTTCAAATCCGATCTTATATACCATGAAAATTGGAAACTAAACAAAGTGTTTAGTTACCCTTTTTGTTTCGCGCGGGAGGAAAGACATAAGTACCTTGTAGCTAAGTTGCTTGAATAATTTCTTGATACTTTGACTTAAATAACACCTTTACCATTTGTTTTGCCAAACATACTTATGCCACAAAAGATCCAACGATATTTCAAGACAACTAAATCACTTGATCATGTGTTCTTCTCTGCGCAAATCATAATAAAATATATTTATGCTTTAGTCCGAGATTATTGTTTATAAAATAATTTTTTTAATTTCATGTTCTACTCATTTATGGAACATTTGTTAAATTGATTCTAACAAAACCTACCTAGGGTTTTGATGATCAATTAAAGAATTTAGTCATACACCACACTGGCTTATCTTTCAGTTGTATTTTTTTTTTTATGTTCTTCCTCAACATGAGAGTGAGACAATTACATTTCAATCTATGTGAGCACAGTGGAGGAAAATTATGAAGATAGAGATCTCTAATCCAATGGAACTTATTTTGTTCATTGGGAGTTAACATGAGATGTCTGCTTTAGATGGAATCTACGAGTTTCATTCATTGTACATCCGGTCATTATAATGAGTTACTTATTTTCATCACCATGCATACACCGTCCCCCAAATTAGGTGGTTTATAACTGAACTACGTTATCATATCTCTATGTTCTTTTACTGGTCATAGCTTGCTTTATTTGTGTGCTTTGTAAATCTTGCATTATGTAGTATTTGTTCAACTTCTTATTCAACCAGTTACTTGAACCAACCATTTCAATATGTTCAGAATTTCAATTTTGGCATTAGAGCATGTCACTCTGACACAAAAAGTGTGATCTATTTTTCTACTAAGGTTTTGTTAAGATATACATGAAAGAAGGACAAAGTATCAAGCGACGTACTACTACTCTTGGATGATCCCAAATAGAGTAACTCAAAAGCGGCCAATATAAGTCATTCCATAAGGCAATTGATGAAAGAGTATGGAAGAGCTATTTTGAAAACTCGGATTCCTTCGATTGTTATGGTCCTTATGGATGACAAGTGGATTGTCTCGGAGAAGCCATAAGAGGATTGACATAAGATGAAGAGAAAACTATTATTAATAGAAACTCAAAGGCAATAAATATAATTTATGTTGTAGTTGATGAGAACATCTTTAAATTAATCTGTAATTATGAGATCTTTAAAGAGGAATTAACAATAAATTCTTGCATATGTCATTTAATGTTACTATTCGCTTTATTTCATTAATCTTGCAAAAACTAATTCTAGTTCAACTTGTTTTTCAACCGGGTATGTACTCATTCAGTAATTTTTATCTTGTATTCTATATATGCATGTGAGAACTATGATAATGTACGTATTGCACATAATATATAACAGCTGAACCTGTCATTATGTTTTGTGAAAGTATCTTCACAAGTGAGGGAAAACGATAAAATATGATGATTTGAAGGGCTGACAAGTAGTGAAAACGATAAACTCTTGTATTTGTGTGTGTGTGAGAGAGAGAGAGGGGTAATGCAAAACGAGCGTGGATAGAGCATCATAATATTATCTGTACATTCAACAAAAAAAAATTGAATATTTTTGTTGGCGTGCTATGCCAAGCGCACTCATCATCACCATCACCACCCGATCTATCTTACATTATAAATATATTCCTCTACACACTATTACACCTCTCACAAAACCAAAGACCTAGCAAAACAGAAACAACAAACAAAAAGTTACTCATATTAGATATTTACTCTCTCTCTCTCTCTTAGCATATACTCTCATTTCACTATTGAATTTACGATTATTACCAGTCAGTGTTGGTTTACCCACTAGAAGCCCATCGAAGAAGGTGAATAAAGAAAATATTTTATGTTTCCTTTTTACAGTTACACGGTAAAATAAGATTATGCACATATTGCGTGGTTTCCACGTACTATTCCACTCCACTATCAACATCCACTCGACTGCACACCGCTGAGGAAAGCGAAATGATCCAATTTCGCTGATTTTTTTTTTCTACTGATTATTTTTATATAAGCTTATACAGTAAGTGATAACACCACATATTCTGAGCAATTGTTTTTATAATACAGCGTGCGTCTGCTTTATTTATGAAAAAACTAAACAAAATAATAGACTATTGAAATTAATTAATTATTAAAATACCTGAGCCATTTGTTCGAATATTTTTTTTACTCTTGTAAAAAACATTGACCCCTATATATAAATAATTTACTATTGTCAAAATATTTATCAACATGATCAAACGAATTAGAATAATTAGACAACTAAACTACCTTAAATATTTGATTAAAAAAAACCAACTTAAATACTAAATTTGCAAAATAACCAATCTTAAATATTTATTCCAATTTTAACCTCTTGCTATCGGGATTTTTTTTTTTTTTTTTACAAAAATGATATAAAATAGGCATTTGAAACTTATTGATTAACAAAATACACAAAGTTTCAACTTTTTCAGCAAAATAACCAAGTTTACGTTTTCAAAATTTTTTTATCAGGCAAGATTAATTTTTTTTTTTTATGATTATTATAAGTAAATTATCACTTTAAAAAAAATTATTTTTGAGGTAAAAAAAATTGAAATCAGATTACTACACATTTTGATTATTGTACACACTAAATTTACTTATATTGCTCATATGGTCAAATCTTCTTGATTTGGAACATACATCTCTGCAGAGAAAAAAAAAGTTAATAATTTGCATGGAAATGTTATGTTCGTTGGGAAAAATTACCTGGAATAATGTGGAATATGATTTTCTGTCATTTTTTGTGCACAATTAAATCTAATACGACAAATCAATCATGTCAAATACAAAGTAAAGCAAATAATCAACAACAATCAAGACAATCAACTTTAACGTGAAAAACCTCAAGTTTAAAGTATAAAAGCACGGGACCGTAGACCGCTTATTAATCTTTCACTAACAATATAATGGGTATACCAATGTCATCTCTACCATATAGAGGTTCATCATCAACAACAATATCATCATCAACATCAAGATGACATAAAAGTGGAACAATCTCACCAAGTGATGGAATTATCAAATCGGGTATCTAGAGAGCAAATCATAAAGGCCAACACCACTAAGAAATCTCCACTCCAAATTTAAGTAAAAAAGGACACTGTTTGACTACCAAACCTCTTGCAAACTGTCCAAACCCTAGTTTTTTTCTTCTTCCTCTTCTCTCTCTTTTTCTCTCCTCTTATTTTCTGTATTGTCGATCTTCAATTCTTTGTTGTTGGTTCTCGCGTGATATGCAACACCAAAACGCACACTTCATTACTCCTTTTTTTCTTTTATTTAATTAAAACCACATGGGCCAAAAGGCCCTTTATTTGTCTAGCCAAAGACGTGGGCCAGACCACAGCAAAACTCTCCCTCAGGCTCACGTCATGGGCTCTTGAAATCCCGCTCTTTGCCTACAAGCTTCAAGCTTCTCCTTCGGCAAAGCCTTCGTCATCATGTCGGATCTATTCTCACTGGTGTGCACCTTCTCCAAGTGCAATTGCTTTGTTTCAAGCACATCATGAATCCAGTGGTATGTCACTTCAATATGCTTGGATCTCGAATGTAATGTGGAGTTCTTCGAGAGGTTGATAGCACTCTGACTATCACTGTAGACCACGTACTTCTCTTGGTTCAAGCCCAACTCTTCAAGAAACATTCTCATCCACAAAGCATCCTTGCACCCTTAATAATCGCAATATACTCAGCTTCTATGGTGGATAGCGCCACACATTTTTGTAATGCCAAGAGACCGCACCTCTTGCAAAAGTCATCAAGAATCCTGAAATGGGCTTCCTGGTATCAACGTCATATGCCATAACATAATCGGTGTTTTGATGACTCGACTTTTCGGACCGTCTTACTTATCTTACTTTTTTAAAATTTTAGAAAATTTGAGGTAATTATATATATTTTTAACACATAACTTGGAATATAAAGTTTGAAAACCCATGACCTAAAAATGAATTTTCATTTAAAAACTTGATGAACGAAAACAACAACAAAAATCGAAGTTGCATAATAAAAAATTAAAACCAAAAATACGATTGAAAATAATACCATAAATAAAGTCATAACCTTTAATGGACTTGAAATGCATAACTTAAACCATGAAAAATAAACCTTAAGTTTGAATTATTTAAAAACTGAAAGTAAAGCGGAAGTCTTTTATTTTCGTAAACGACAACCATAACTCAACTATCTCGCTATCACCACCGCTGATCCATCATTTTCATGTGTTCATATGTTATTTATCTACAACACGGACGTATATACATAGAGTGAGCTAATGCTCAACGAGAATAACTATAACTCACAAAACATAAGTAATAAAAAAGCATGAACTAGTTATTAGTAGGGTAAACTAGCAACGTAGCCATTTTGAAACATGGTTTTTGGAATCTAGCCAACGTTTGGTAAATTTTGCAATCTAGCCATTTACTGAAATTTGCGGATATAAAATACCTAATTTACCCTTTTTCTTATACTTACTTGATCAAAACACTAGTCCACGTTTGACCGGTTTGAATTGTATACAGCCAATTAATTTCATATTTTTTCGCAATTTAATTGGATATTTAACTAATTTAATAGAAGATTCGGTGATGTAATTAAAAGAGAAAATTTAATGCAATAAATGCACAAAAAATTTACCATAGTTAACAGAAATTAATAAATCAACGGAGATTAACAAAAATTTACAAACATTTACACTGTATTTTCTTACACGGCTATAATTTCAGCAATTTAATTTCAGCTTTTTGAATTCATAATATGAGATTCGGTGATGTAATTAAAAGGGAAAGGAAATATTTATTTGATTGAATAAGTCAAACAAGATAATGAATACACGTAATTATGATAAAATCCCGTTCAAAATTAGAAAATAAATTTGGAAAACAAAAATACCGTATTAAAGGAAATGAAAGAAATCGGCTCTACCTGCACATATGTAAATTTACCATAATTAACATAAATTAACAAAGCAACGGAGATTAACAAAAATTTACGTACATTTACACTGTATTTGCTTACACGGCTATAATGTTCATTAAAGAAAAAAACGCTCAATAACCAACTTTACCAAGTATAGAATTTTTTTAAAAATTCGAAATATAAACCGAATATAACAAATTCGGCTACAAAACCAAGTTTCAAAACATGGGCTAGTATTTTTGAAACCAAACCAAGGCTAATATAGTAAATACCGTCTTACATAAATATGACACGTCATCAAATTTGGCTAGATTCGAAAATAAAACGAAACGTTGGCTAGATTACAATTGCAACGTTTGATGTGGCTTAGATCAACTAATTTTTCTTATTAGTATTTTAAACTAAACCGTGACATGAGATACCCTATTAAAAGTCTATCGTATTTTAATTCGGGGGTCCCCTAGAGTAGCCGTACCGATTTCAGTGTACACTTTGAAAACGAACTATGAGGCTGCGACCTCCCATAGAATGCTCCGTCACATAAATAAATATAGTCACATAAATAAACATATGAGGAACTCTCTATGTGAGCCCGTAATTCGGCTCGAGAAATTCCTCTAATTACCTCCGTAGTTCGAGGTGGTACACCTCTCTTGCTTACTTATCTTATTATTCGTATCCGTTACCTTAAATGCATGAACGACATAATATATAAACATATATGATAACATACATATAAGTAAAAGATGTGCTATTGCTATTATAATTTATAGCATACTTCAAAACTCACATATCATATCATATCGACACATTCCAAACAATCACACAGCAAAATCACATAACACGCAAATAATTTAGATTACATAACATGCAATTTATTTTTGAACTAATCCCTGTTGCAGTGAGATTATTCTCACATTTGCTTTAGAGAATACGATCGTTGATTGTGGATAGGTCAGGAATCTAGACGACTCGGGAGCTTACCAGACATAAATAACTACTTTAAATTACATCTAATAAAATCAATACATAACTTGCAAATCATAGCTCACTCAAATATCAAACCACAAAATAACAAAGACGCCATCAAATAGTAAAACGCATACTTAAGTATATAAAAATACATACAAGACTCATAAATAATATGTTGATCCAATTTATTTTTGAACTAATCTGTGTTGCAGTGAGATTATTCTCACCTTTGCTTTGGAGAATACGATCGTTGATCGTGGATGGGTCGGGAATACTAGACGACTCAGGACCTAACCGTACAAAGAATGAATTTGATTCATTACCCACTGTAAATTATTCTCAGAACATAAGAGGGTCATTGGAAAGTATCAGAAACGGGTCTAGTGTAAAAAATTACTAAAATACCCCTAACCCTCAGGTAAAAGGCATAAAATAAATTGCTGCGGAAAAAATCTACAACATTTTCAGTATATAGGAAAGTTTATTTTGAATACAAAGTTCCGAATTGAGAAATTCATAATCCGTTTTACAATTTGAGAAACAAAGCAAGTTAACAAATCATAAAAAAAAAAAAAAAAATTAGGTTTACTAAACAATCAGATATGCACCCAAATTTTGAAACAACGGTTTAAAAATAATTATTCATTTTAAAATCGTAAAAATAATTGATTTCAATAGGAGACATACTAAACAAAACTTTACGAAAAGAATCGGGTTAAATAGATTAACTAACAATCCATACAAAGTGTTTTTAAACGGTTTTGAAAATTGACGAGAAACTGTTTTACAGATCTGCGTAATGTTTTTAGAATAATCATAAAATATTATGTGTTTCATAAAAATATTTTCGATTAAAGATTTAGATAGGAGATATTGAAATCTAGCTTTTCCAAAAATAATCGATGCAAAATAACGATTTTTGAAACCACAACAAGCGTTTTAAGAAACAATTTTTATTGAATCTGAACTAGATAGAAGAAATACATATTCCTTTTTTTCAATGATTGAGTTATCTATCTAGGGCTATGAAATTCCAAAGAAAAGGAGAAACGGAAGAGAGAGGACTGCGAGAAAGCGTGAAAAAATTGGATGTTTATATATAGAGCTTAAATAACCCTAAAAGCCCAAACATAATCGTACTCTTACTCGTAATATATTCATTATTATTTTTATTATACATAGATATATACGTATATGTATATATCCTAGCCCTAACGCAGACTACTATGTATTACGTTAACTTATAATTTTTTAGTATAATATTATATTATATAATATAATATATTACATAATCATATATACGTACATATAATAACTTAACAAATTAATAATAAGTATAAATAATATATATAATCATATGATATATATATATACATAACTTAATTATAATATATAACTTATATACAATATATATATCCATAATTTGTAATCTAAACACTAAAGCACACATAAAAACTAAAACTTCAAAAATTACCACATAAATAAATCATTCACTACTATTTTACTAAAAAAAAAAAAATACTAACGTCACTCGAACACATATATTTTAGCTTTTTTAATTAAACTTAACATTTGGGATTTCACAATCTCTCCCACTTAAAATTTTCCTCCCGAAAATTAGAAAACTCGAGAAGAACGTAACAATTCTTACTTGGACATACTAAAATTCTCTGAAAAGATCGGGATATCGTGTTTTCATGTCTTCTTCTCGTTCCCAAGTAGCTTCTTCTATCTTGTGATTCCACCATAGCACTTTTACCAAAGGAATCACCTTGTTCCTCAAAACTTTCTCTTCGCGATTGAGAATCTGGATATGTTTCTCTTCATACGTCAAGTCTTCGAGAACTTCGACAGGCTCTTGGATTAAGTCGTGCGTTGGGTCGGGTAGGTAGTTTTTGAGCATCGAGACGTGGAACACATTGTTCACTGATGCTAACTCGGGGTTCAGAGCTAGACGGTAGGCTACCTTTCCTATTTTTTCTGTGATATCGAAAGGACCAATGTACCTCGGGCTCAATTTTCCCTTCTTGCCGAATCTCATCACAACCTTGAGAGGCACTATCTTCAAGAACACAAAATCTCGGACTTAAAATTCTAGTGGCCGTTTTCTCTTATCGGCGTAGCATTTCTGTCGGCTTTCGGCAGTTCCCATTCGATCACGAATTTTCTTGATAACATCTGTTGTGTCTCGGATAAAATCTGTCTTTCGATATTATTTTCTCCAGCTTCAAACTAGTGAATTGGAGATCGACACTTTCTCCCATAGAAAGCTTTATATGGTGCAACGTCGATTGAGGCTTGGTAGCTGTTATCATATGAGAATTCAATAAGTGGCAGCCCCTTACTTCAAGTCCCACCAAAATCCATGACACATGCCCTTAGCATATGCTCTAGGGTCTGAATCGTCCTTTTAGATTGGCCATCCTTTTGGGGGTGAAAACCGGTGCTAAACTTTAGTTGCGATCCCAGCGACTTTTGCATGCACCTCCAGAAGTTAGAAGCGAAACGACCGTCATGATCTGAGATGATGGACAGAGGAACGCCACACAGTCTCACCACGTTATTAACGTATAACTCAGCCAACTTCTCCATGGAGTACCTGACCTTCATCGAGATGAACCTAGCAGACTTGGTCAAATGGTCCACCACTACCCAGATAGCATCATAACCCTCAACCTTCTTAGGTAACCCAAATACGAAATCCATTGTTATTTGTTTCCACTTCCATTCAAGAATTTTGATTGGTTTTAATTCTCCAACTGGTCGTTAATGTTCGGGTTTCACTTTCTGATAGGTAAGACATTTACTTACAAATTTTACACGTCGCCCTTCATTCCGTTCCACCATAAGTGTTCCCGGAGGCCTTGATACATCTTCGTGGAACTTGGGTGGACTGAATACGGTGTTTCATGTGCTTTAATAAGAATCTGCCTTCGTAACTCATCTTTGTTGGTTACACAAATCCTTCCATCGAAAAAGAGTACATCATATTCCGAAATGGAAAATTTTGACTCCTGAATTTCCAACGCATCGTCTTTCAACTTTGACATCTCCGGATCACGCATTTGTGCTTCTTTGATCCTCTCAAAAAGATCTGACTGCAAGGTCATATTGTCTAATCCTCATGTGATAATTTCAACTCCCAATTTGTTGATTTCATCAGTGAGTTGAGGAGATAATGCTCGCATCATCGATATCCTAGACTCATCCTTCCTACTTAAGGCATTCGCTAGCATGTTTGCCTTTCCGGGGTGGTAATGGATACCACACTCGTAGTCCTTAACCAATTCTCGCCACATTCTTTACCTCATGTTCAACTCATTTTGAGTGAAAATATACTTTAAGCTTTTATGATCGGTAAATATCTCACACGGAACATCATAAAAAGCAGTGTCTCCAAATCTTGAGGTAAAAAACCACTGCGATTGACTCCAAATCATGAGTAGGATATGTTGTCAATGGTGCCCACAAGAAGAGTTGTAGTCTTTATTTTGTACATTTGATGCAATAAAGTCTCATGAAGACTCTTGCTTGTAATTGCTTATTCATTAATAACAAGTTGAAACGGTCATTCATTCCTCCTTGTCTGTTTGAAGTTTTATGATAAAACATTAGTCTTTAGTCCATAAACAAACCTAACAACTTACGAAGAGACAAATGTAGATTTGCATGAACAAACTCTTCGTAGTTTGCTTAAAACAATATATTCGCAATCTAAGGGTCAAAGGACTATTGACCTCAGTATGATTGTTAGAAGAATCTATGATGTCTGGTTATGGGACATTGAGAGTTGGAGACTCTATAGTTCTTCTAGGTATCTCCCGAAGGTACTGAATTGACCAGTGCACGTCTAGAGACAAGATAAGAACAAACCATTTAACCTCTTATGTCTCAAAGTCACTACGTATGAATTGCATCGTGCTTACCTTAATCCTGAAATGAGACATGCCATTTCACAGCTTACGTATACTCGTTTTAGAAAGTCAGAGTTCGGACTCACTATGTGATTCAGAACAGGGCCGATTGGTGAAGTACTAAGTTGTGAGAATGTCATGAGTAACTTTGTGAAGTTCTCATAGATATGGAATTCATGTACAAGATTGCTGAAATGCAATGTATATCACCTCATGCTTTGTTCCTTGGAATGTGAATAAATGAACTGGCCAGTGTCCAAATTGAGTCCTGACTCTTTTGGATGAAACAATGTGACTTGTTAGCTCCTCGTCAATACATTATTTCTAACTTATTCACAAGCGACAAATGAGTTGAGGAAATAACAGCTAGAAGGGTAAAATTGTAATTTTGTAAATCCCGACTAGCTGATGATATTCATGAAGGGTAAACATAGATAATATTCAGTGGATCCGCTCATCATAATTTGGTTGAATTCTTGAGTAGAAAATAAATTCATTTGAACCGAGAGATTTTCAGTGTCAACTCTTTAGTGGAGTCAGTTGACATTAAGCTAAACTTGGAAAAGGTTTGTGAACTTTTGAGTCCAAGTATTTAGCTCAAGCTTTGTTCATTTGGATCCATGAGGTCACTGTCACGAATCAGATCGAGTAGGAATAGTTAAACTAGAAGCTAAGTCAAAACAAGAACGAGATAAGTTTTACGAAAATTGTCAAAAGGGTATTTTTTGTCTTTTGAGACATAGGATGAAATGAATGTCAATAAATTTTTTGACAAGGTCTTTTAATGACATGTATCACTCGGCCAATATTAGTTTTATTGGGCCTTGTGGATTAATTTCATTTCATAAGAATTTTATTGAAAATTCTTAATGGGCCTATTTCATGTTGTCATGAACAAATGAAGGAGCTTCTAGAAGCCCCTTCTAGAATGAATATGGGCGCGTACTACCCAAGGGAAAGAGAGAATATTTTGTGCATAAATGAATCAAGATACTTGCCAAAAAGAAAAAAGAGGTAACAAATTTCCTATGCATGGCATAAGGGAAATTCGGCCATAAGGGTCAAGGGAGAAGCAAATAAAAGAGGAAACAAATCCAAGGACTTGGGTGGCAAGTCTTGGCCGTGTGACTCTATGAAGGAAATGAGAAATTGGCTCATGAATATGTGATATTCTATAGAAGAGGAAACTACCTTATTGAAGGTGAGACCTCTCCTATAAATAGGAGCCTCATTCCACACATTTCATTCATCCAAGTTTTAGAGATTTGAGAGCTTCTCTCTCTAGCTTGGCCGTCCCTCTCCTCTCTCTCTCTATTCAATTTCGTTTTTTTGTTTTGGCACCTAGGTCCTCATTTGACCTAGTGTTTAGCTCTTCGACTTCAAGACTCGTTCTTAAGTCGTAGTGTTTAAAAGTGCCCACACACTAATTCCTTTTTCTCTCGAGTGATTTAGTGATAGAAACTTTCGTGGTTGCTCGAGTTGCTGAGGAAGGAAGAGAGACGTGCTGCGAGGGGAGACGAACGATGCAGCCTTTTCCAAAAGCTTCTCAACGTTCAAGCTTCTAAATAGGTTAGTAAAATTATTATGCTCATATTAGTTTTATTTACATGTGTTTGCTCTTGTCTAGGTTAGTAAAAACGTTTTGCGTACTTGAAAAAGAAAATTTTTAAAATTCTGCCGCTTACCGAAGCGTTAAACTTTTTCTCAAACCCTAGATCGATTCCAAAAAATGGTATCAGAGCTATGGTCAAAGATATGCATGTACATGTATTTAAAAATATGAGCTTGAAAATCATTTTCGAAAGTTTAATAATTTTGTGACAAGTTAGAATTGTTTTCTTAGATTTTTTTTAATTTATTGCTCTTGCCTTTAAATTAAAAAATCATGTTGTTTTTCTATGAGTTTGGGATGTTATTAAAACACATTAGAATCAGTTCTAAAAGTTTTTAATTTTTTATATTAAAAAACGTGTTTTTAAGTTTGAGAAAATTTCGAATAAATTTTGTGACTAGTTTTCTTGTCTTACTAGTTTCTTTTATTTACTCGAATCGTTTTATGCTTCTTGTTATTTCTTTTATACCATGTTATTACCTTGCTAATAAAATAGAAAGAAAAGCTTTAACAACTTCCTAAAACGTTCCGTTACACTCGATTCTTTTTCGCACCCAAAAAGATCGAACTTTAATTATTTCTTTTTCTTCGAGCTGGAGTAAAACCCGCAGTAAAAGTGGCATAACTCTCTGCTCAGAAATAGAAATTTAATGATTCTTGAATCAAATTAAAGCTCTGTCTGTCCTCTTTCCAATGCCACGGATTTAGGTCAAAAGGACATTGGAGCCGCCTGTTATGGCGATTTTACTCTGAGGTGCGTGGCTGTTCCGAAAGTCCAGTTTTTTAGAAATCTGGATTTTCAGCCCCACTACCATGAGTTATAGAACTCTAATGAGAAACTTTTCTTGAGCAAAATGTTTTTTCATAAGATTATAAACATGATGTGAAAGATTAAAATGGTTTGATATTTGAAAGTTTAATTGAAATTGAATTTTACAAAACTAGTTTGAATTTTGAAAAACCGTTTTCGTTTTCAAACTTGAAAATATTTTGTCATCCAAATCAAATAAGTTTTCAAAATGTTTTCAAAACTATATCTATATCACATATGTTCAAAATCTATATTTTCTTGAAAATTTGAGTGGGAGGTCTCCTTGTAGACAAGCCGAAAAAATAAAAAGATGTGTAATCTCAAACTTTCAAGTGGTCGAGTGAGTTGAAGTTTACACTTCCCTCATGCACTTTCCCGAAATAGAAAATAGGAAAAGATCCGAGTATGTCCCTTGTGCCTTTATGCACTAACACTATTCTGAACATGAAGATCTAGGATTCTTTTCTAGTTGTCTGCTCTGTCGCTCTGTAACTAGGAAATCCGTTTCCGAACTTATAAGAGTCGATGTACCAACTCCAAAAACTAAGTGAGAGGGTTATACTTGTTGTTTGTAACCCACGATCCCCAACACTAATGAAAAGTGCAATTATCGCTAGACTAAGAGTCACCCTCGTGGCCCTCTCTTAAATGAGAGTACTCAAGGGCGCTTTGCACTGATCATTGCTCAATGAGCTAAGTCCGAAAGTGAGACAATGAGACAAGACCTCCCCTCGATGGATTGTTTTTCAAAATCGATCTTTTGGACTAAGTGGTTGGTTACACACTTAGACTCAATCCCTAGTAATCCTCCCTCGAGGCTCTGCGAAAGGATGTGAGTGATCAAACCAATTTAAAAGGTGGCTGGTCAAAATTGGTGTATTGACATCTTGGCTAAGCATTAATGATGTGTCATTTACTTATAAATGGAGATTTTTTGTGGCCTTCCCTCGAAGGAGTAAATTATCGTTTGGTTTATAACACCTTTGGATTTTATCAATAAACCAAAAGGCTAATCATAAACTTGTTTCAACTTATATGGGCAATATGTCTCTCAACCTTCTCTCGTTCATCCTTTCCTCGAACAAACTCGAAAATGAAAATTACGTAGATTCGAAACATAACCTCGATATCATCCTTACCGTTAACAAGCACAAAAGGGTACTCACCACCCTCATCCTCTGACGAATAATGATTCGACTCAAGAGGACAAAGACGCCTTGGCGGCCGTGCTCTGCTCCGATGAGATTGTGAGGTGCTATATCTTTGCATCAATGAACAATGTGTTACAACAACAACATCGTGACATCGAGACTGCCGCCGACATGCTCAACAATCTCCGTGAGATGTTTGGAGAGCAAAGACGTCAAGCAAGGCAACAAGCAGTCCGACAATTTATGAACTGTCACATGAAGGCTAGGACTCCTGTTGGAGACTTTATGATACTGATCATTAGTTTTCTGAATAAAATGGAAATCCTAGGATCTGAGATTAATGGGAAGAATGTCATAGATATGATCTTAGAAACTCTCCCCGCATCTCTTGATACCTCCGAGATGAACTACTCCATAAACAAGCTAGAGTGCACTGTTACCAAGCTTATGAAGGAACTTCACACTGCTGTAGGTCTCACTAAAAGAAAGAGGAATCAAGGAGAGGCACATGCTACTGAGCAAAAAGCCTCCGCCTCTAGAACTGAGAAGAGACCTTACAAGGCCGATAAAAAGAACTGTCCCGCCTATCTCAAAGCAAAGGAACATAGTATTGTACTAGTTACCGAGCATGCTTAGTAGCTGATAATGTATCAACGTGGATTCTTGACTCCGCTGCTACTAACCATGTTTGTTGTTCCTTGACTGGTTTCAAGAAAACCAAAAGCTTAGAGGAAGATGAGTTCTGTTTCAAATGGGGTGATGGGAGCCTGGTGTCTGCGAATGCTGTGGGATCCGTGATGCTGTCTTTTGAAGACCGCACTTTAAACTTGAATAATGTTTATTTTGTTCCTACCTTTGGAAAGAACTTAATATTCGTTGCTCGTCTTCTTGAGTAAGATTATTGTTTAAAGTTCATTAAGAATGGAATTCGTATTTCGTTTCCTGATAATTCTTTTGTCACTGATGCATGTATGAAGAAGGCTCTTTTCTACATCTATCCCACTCAACCTTCCCTTTTAGACACCGAAATAGATAATGATCTAATTAGGGAGCAAAAGAGGATCAAACTTTCTGAATCCTCCGATCTAACCAAATCAACATACCTATGGCACTTAAGACTTGCTCATATCAATCTAGATAGGATTAAGAGACTTGTGAGGGACGGTCCACTCCAAGCCTCTGCAATAGGCTCACTACCTACTTGTGAATCCTGCATAGAAGGAAAAATGACTAAGCGACCTTTCTCCGATAAAGGTCGAAGAGCCACTGAGCTGCTGGAACTAGTACATTCTGATGTATGTGGTCCGCTCAGTCAACAGGCACGTGGTGGATACAAATACTTCGTCACATTCACCGACGATTACTCAAGATATGGTTTTGTCTATTTGCTCAAACACAAATCCGAGACCTTTAACGTATTTAAGGTCTTTAGGGCTTTAGTGGAAAAGCAAACTGGCAAAGTAATCAAAACCCTTCGATCTGATCGAGGTGGTGAGTATATGTCTGGAGAGTTCAATGACTTTCTTAAAGAAGAAGGTATCGCTTCTCAGCTTACCGCACCTGGTACACCTCAACAAAACGAAGTGTCAGAGAGAAGAAACCGAACTCTTATGGAGATGGTTAGATCGATGATGAGTTACTCATCACTCCATCTTTCCTTTTGGGGATATGCCCTCGAAACAGCCGCTTATATTCTGAACCAAGTTCCGTCCAAAACGGTTCCTGGTACTCTTTATGAACGATGGACTGGCCGTAAAGTAAATCTGGGTCACATCTGAATTTGGGGTTGCCCCTGCACATGTGCTAAGGCAAAAGACTAGCAAGTTGGCTAGTCGGTCAGAATTGTGCTTGTTTGTGGGATATCCAAAGGAAATCAAAGGTTTCATCTTCTATAGTCCTGAGGACGATAAGACTTTCATTAGCACGAATGCTCGTTTCCTTGAGGAGGACTTTATGAAAGACGTGAAACCTAGAAGCAAAATTGTGCTTGAAGAAAAGTTGGGTGAGGAAGCTTCTACCTCATCTGTAAGAACTGTTCTTACCCCAACTGAAACACAACCTAACTCTTCAGAATCTCGTCAAGTAGTACTTCGACGTAGTGGGAGGGCTACTCAAAAGCCTGACAGATACATGTCCTATGGAGACTCTCTCGTAGCCGTCTCTGACATGGATGATCCTGTTTCCTATAGCCAAGCGATGGCTTGTTCTGAATCAAACCTTTGGCTTGACGCCATGAAAGTTGAGATGCACTCGATGTATGTCAACAAAGTCTGAAAACTTGTAGACCTTCCCGAAGGGATTAAACCCGTAGGGTGTAAGTGGATATACAAGAAGAAAAAAGGTCTGGATGGGAACGTCGAGACATTCAAAGCACGACTTGTGGCGAAGGGTTATACCCAACAAGAAGGGATTGACTATGAAGAAACCTTCTCGCCGGTCGCAATGCTTAAATCCATCCGCATACTCCTATCCATAGCTGTAGCTCTCGACTATGAGATCAAGCAAATGGATGTCAAGACAGCCTTCTTGAATGGAAATCTTGACGAGCGAATTTACATGGCTCAACCAGACGGTTTCGTGGAAGAAGGTCAAGAGACCAAGGTTTGTGAGTTACTTAAGTCCATTTATGGACTAAAGCAAGCAACTAGGTCATGGAATATTAGATTCGATGAAACTGTGAAAAGCTTCGGCTTTGAACAGTCAATAGATGAGTCTTGTGTTTACAAGTTAATACACGAAGGTAAAGTTGTGTTTCTGGTACTATATGTCGATGATATATTACTCATTGGTAATGACGTGGGTAAGTTATCTGAGGTAAAGGTCTGGCTAGCAAAGCAATTCGATATGAAGGATCTAGGAGAAGCCGCGTACATTTTGGGGATCCAAATCTTTCGAGATAGGAAAAACCGGACACTGTCGCTCTCTCAAGCATCTTATATTGATAAGGTGATGGATCGCTTCTCGATGCAAGACTCCAAGAAGGGCCAAACACCCTTTAGGCATGGAGTTTCACTCTCTAAGGACCAGTCTCCCAAGACTGCACAAGAGATTGAAGATATGAGGAAGATTCCTTACGCCTCTGCCGTAGGAAGCCTCATGTATGCTATGCTTTGCACTAGACCTGACATCTGTTTCGCCGTTGGCGTAGTTAGACGTTTCCAATCCAACTCTGGACCCGAGCACTGGATTGTTGTTAAGCATGTTCTTAAGTATCTTCGAAGAACTAGGAACTTGATGCTTACATACTCAGGTACTGACCTGAATATGACGGGATATACCGACTCCAATTTTCAAGCGGATAAGGATTCCAGGAAATTCACTTCGGGATCTGTGTTCATCCTTGATGGTGGAGCTGTCGTGTGGAGGAGTATTAAGCAATCTTGCATTGCTGACTCCACAATGGAAGCAGAATATGTGGCTGCTTGTGAAGCATCCAAAGAGGCTGTATGGCTTAAAAAATTCCTTAAGTATTTGGAAGTTGTTCTAAACGTCGACGAGCCCATGACCCTTTATTGTGATAATAGTGGGGCTGTCGCTAACTCAAAGGAACCTCGAAGCCATAAGCGCTCTAAACATATTGAGAGGAAATACCATTTCATTCGAGAGATCGTGCAGCACGGAGATGTGGAAGTGAAGAAGATCTCAAGGGAGGACAACCTAGCAGATCCATTCACCAAGGCCCTAGCGAACAAGGTCTTCGACCAACATCGAGATGGATTAGGCATGAAGGACTACACACATCTTCTTTGATTAAAGTGTGAGTTTGTTGTCAATGGTGCCCACAAGAAGAGTTGTAGTCTTTATTTTGTACATTTGATGTAATAAAGTCTCATGAAGACTCTTGCTTGTAATTGCTTATTCATTAATAACAAGTTGAAACAGTCATTCATTCATCCTTGTCTGTTTGAAGCTTTATGATAAAACATTAATATTTAGTCCATAAACAAACCTAACAACTTACGAAGAGACAAATATAGATTTGCATGAACAAACTCTTCGTAGTTTGCTTAAAACGATATATTCGCAATCTAAGGGTCAAAGGACTATTGACCTCAGTATGATTGTTAGAAGAATCTATGATGTCTGGTTATGGGGCATTGAGAGTTGGAGACTCTATAGTTCTTCTAGGTATCTCCCGAAGGTACTGAATTGACCAGTGCACGTCTAGAGACAAGATAAGAACAAACCATTTAACCTCTTATGTCTCGAAGTCACTACGTATGAATTGCATCGTGCTTACCTTAATCCTGAAATGAGACATGCCATTTCACAGCTTACGTATTCTCATTTTAGAAAGTCAGAGTTCGGACTCACTATGTGATTCTGAACAGGGCCGATTGGTGAAGTACTAAGTTGTGAGAATGTCATGAGTAACTTTGTGAAGTTCTCATAGATATGGAATTCATGTACAAGATTGCTGAAATGCAATGTATATCCCATCATGCTTTGTTCCTTGGAATGTGAATAAATGAACTGGCCAGTGTCTAAATTGAGTCCTGACTCTTTTGGATGAAACAATGTGACTTGTTAGCTCCTCGTCAATACATTGTTTCTAACTTATTCACAAGCGACAAAAGAGTTGAGGAAATAACAGCTAGAAGGGTAAAATGGTAATTTTGTAAATCCCGACTAGCTGATGATATTCATAGATGGTAGACATAGATAATATTCAGTGGATCCGCTCATCATAATTTGGTTGAATTCTTGAGTAGAAAATAAATTCATTTGAACCGATAGATTTTCAGTGTCAACTCTTTAGTGGAGTCAGTTGACATTAAGCTAAACTTGGAAAAGGTTTGTGAACTTTTGAGTCCAAGTATTTAGCTCAAGCTTTGTTCATTTGGATCCATGAGGTCACTGTCACGAATCACATCGAGTAGGAATAGTTAAACTAGAAGCTAAGTCAAAACAAGAACGAGACAAGTTTTACGAAAACTGTCAAAAGGGTATTTTTTGTCTTTTGAGACATAGGATGAAATGAATGTCAATAAATTTTTTGACAAGGTCATTTAATGACATGTATCACTCGGCCAATATTAGTTTTATTGGGCCTTGTGGATTAATTTCATTTCATAAGAATTTTATTGAAAATTCTTAATGGGCCTATTTCATGTTGTCATGAACAAATGAAGGAGCTTCTAGAAGCCCCTTCTAGAATGAATATGGGCGCGTACTACCCAAGGGAAAGAGAGAATATTTTGTGCATAAATGAATCAAGATACTTGCCAAAAAGAAAAAAAGAGGTAACAAATTTCCTATGCATGGCATAAGGGAAATTCGGCCATAAGGGTCAAGGGAGAAGCAAATAAAAGAGGAAACAAATCCAAGGACTTGCGTGGCAAGTCTTGGCCGTGTGACTCTATGAAGGAAATGAGAAATTGGCTCATGAATATGTGATATTCTATAGAAGAGGAAACTACCTTATTGAAGGTGAGACCTCTCTTTTAAATAGGAGCCTCATTCCACACATTTCATTCATCCAAGTTTTAGAGATTTGAGAGCTTCTCTCTCTAGCTTGGCCGCCCCTCTCCTCTCTCTCTCTCTATTCAATTTTGTTTTTTTGTTTTGGCACCTAGGTCCTCATTTGACCTAGTGTTTAGCTCTTCGACTTCAAGACTCGTTCTTAAGTCGTAGTGTTTAAAAGTGCCCACACACTAATTCCTTTTTCTCTTGAGTGATTAAGTGATAAAAACTTTCGTGGTTGCTCGAGTTGCTGAGGAAGGAAGAGAGACGTGCTGCGAGGGGAGACGAACGATGCAACCTTTTCCAAAAGCTTCTCAACGTTCAAGCTTCTAAAGAGGTTAGTAAAATTATTATCCTCATATTAGTTTTATTTACCTGTGCTTGCTCTTGTCTAAGTTAGTAAAAACGTTTTACTTGAAAACGAAATTTTTTAAAATTCTGCCGCTTACCGAAGCGTTAAACTTTTTCTTAAACCCTAGATCGATTCCAACAAGATAATTCCTCTCGTGATTTTTGAGTTATCGTGATGCATAAGCCACTACTTTTCCATTTTGCATTAACACAGCACCAAGACCTGTCTTTGATGCATCACTGTAGATAGACAAAGGTTCTCTACACTATTGTCTAATTTCTTAGCCAGCTCCAAGAAATAAACGAATGCGTAGCACCAGAGTCAAAACAATACAAAAGCATCAAAACGAGCTATAGAAAGCTGACTAAGGCATCGATATTGGTGCATGCGTAAATGCGACCTTAAAGTGGCGGTGGGGTCTGAGTTGTTGGTGATGCTTCTAGTCGGCCCTGAAAACTCGGTGGCCCTTCGATTACAGCTTGCATGAAGTTGAGTCGTCCATACGGGTTGTGCTGCTGATACTGTCCGTTCTGAGCAGAATTTGATTTCGGACAATCTTTGAGAAAGTGATCAGGCTGACCACACTTGAAACATGTCATGGTTCCTTTTCGGCACTCACTAGGATGCATCTTTCCACAAGTATTGCACACTGGAAAGGTCGTTCCTCTACCTTGACCTTGTTGTTGGCTTTACCACTCTTTCCAGGATGGTTTCTTTTCTTTCCATTCCCATTCCATTGGGGTTGTACCTTAAAGTCTTGACTGTTATGATTAGGCTAGTGATTTCATGATTGGCTTGGCTTCCTGTTGTCGGGTCCTCTGTTTTGACGTTTCTCCTCTTTTTGAGCCTTGTAAAACTGAGCTCGTTTCTCCTTTACTTGGATTAAGTGGTACTCAGCTGGCATGGCACGTTCGAGGCAGTCATCGATTGTTGTAGGTGGCTCACTTCCACTATCAATGGCTAAAGCCAATTTCGGTCGGAACATTCCCATCATCCTCCTAACTCTTTCTATCTCTGTTGAAACCAAGTGAGGACATAGTTTGGCAATTGATTGAACTTACTAACCGCTTCAGCCACAGTCATCGTCTCTTGCTTAAGCTCCGCAAACTCTTTTTGCTGAGTATTCATCGCTCGCATGTTAAAATACTTACTGTTAAACTTCTCGATGAACTCATCCCAAGACATAGCGTGTGTGTCTCTTCTAGCTGCTACTGTCTCCCACCAGTATCGTGCATCCTTCTTCAGAACAAAAGACGCACATATGACCTTCTCAATTTTGAGATATTCATGAAGTTGAAGATCTTCATCTCTGGCATCCACTCATCAGCCGCTAAAGGATCAGTTGATCCTTCAAAATCTGGAGCTCTCATCCTCCTGAACCTTTCGAAAAGATCATCAATCACAACAATTTGGCCCATCTGAGGTACATTCTGGGGAGATGCTGGTGGTGCTTGTTGATCCTCTTCCACATTTCCATTCAGTTGGGAAAGATGGTTCCTCAACTCTTGTATCTCCACTTCTTGGGCTTCGATACGTTGTAGCAATATAGTAACGAGTACCGCAAGATCTGGTTGGGCCGCTGGCTGAGGTCCAGGGGCTGAATCGTTGGGATTCTCTACTGCTCCCTCTTGTTTGGGAAACGAACCAACATGATGAACATCTTGCACTGGGACATCAGTGAAAAATCTGCCTCTTCCTCTACCTCCCTTGGCCCTGTCCCATATTTTGCGAAAAATGAGACTCCCGGAACCGTAAAAAAATGGTACCAAAAAATCTCAGAATCAGTTTTCACGACATCGTGTAGCGACTCGAAATTTTAAGATTAATATTATAAATTATGTTTCTCAAAAGAACGAGAATTATTTCCGTGAAACCTTAAATATATATAATTAATCGAGAACGAATGAGAAAATTCTCAGTTTAATCATATAATATAAATCCGTTCGGTTACGAATTTTGTTAAAAAATTATGTGATGAAGTACATAATTGTAACAATTATCAGGACCCATTTGAAAGGATATTTGAAATGAGGGTCAGTTTGAGGTTGTGAGAGAAGAGAAGGATTTAATGAATAAATTCTTAAAGTTGGATGATATAAATAGGAATTGATTTGCTCTCTCCTCCTTATCCTCTTCTTGATTCTTCCTCTTCCTCTCTTCTTCTTCTCGCGCCCAACCTACAAAACCAAGGAAAGAAAAAAAAATTACATAAAAAACCAACAAGAACAACAACGACCACAATCCCTCACCACCATCATCAATCTCCATCTTCTTCCTATTCCTTATTCTCTTCTTCGCGCGCCATCAAGCTCCGAGATTGAGCCATCGCCGCGCACTTCGGCCAAGAAAAACGACTACCGCAAGATCATCGAGGACACCGGATCGAGAATCAACGCCGGAGAAAGAGAGAGTGAGCATCGGAGACAACCAATCTCATGAAAACAAAGGTGAGATTCTCTTACCCAAAATGAAAATTGGAAAATTAGGGTTTGAGATTGGAAATTTGAGATTTTTGATTTCCTTGATAATTTTCGTGAAATTGATTTGCTTTGTATACTTAAAAATAATAATAGGATACCTCGGATTGAGCTCAGTTGATGTTGATTATCACTTGGATTTGTGAATTTGAAGTCATTTCATTGGAAATTTCTTGATTTTGGCCGAAATTGGAAAAATTAAGGTCTTGGATGTTTGATTTGAGGCTTTTTTATTCCGAGAATTATTGGATGATTTTGAAATGTTTTCTCAGATTTTTTTGGGCTCTAGTGTTGATTGAGTTTGATTATTTGGAATTACTCTTGATTTTTGGACGAATTTGGTGTTTTTGGATTGTTTGGCCGTGTGGTTTAGATATGGAAACTATGAGATTCGTCTGTTAGTCTCGTATATTGTCGATCTTTGTTGTTGTTGTTGATTCTGAGTTTTAGATATGTTGGGTTCGTTAGTTCGGTGATGATTCGTTGTTTGAGATTTTTTTCCGTTATATGATTTGGCCGACTTTCCCGGTTTTATCTGGTTTGGTCGAGGCTGTTTGTTGTGTTTCGTTGACTGTTTTCCTCGTTGATGTTACTGTTTGGATTGATGATTCAAAGGTTTGTTGGAATTGATCTAGGGTTTAAAAAAAAAGTTTAACACTTCAGGTAAGCGGCGGAAATTTAAAAATTTTCTTTTAACTAGCAAAACGATTTTACTAACCTAGACAAAGATCAAGTACACGTAAATAGAACTATTATGAGCATAATAAATTTACTAAGCTTTTTAGAAGCTTGAACGTTGATGAGCCTTTGGAAGGTTGAAAACGTTCGTCTCCCTCGCAGCACGTCTCTCTTCTTTCCTCGCCAACTCGAGCAACCACGAAAGTTTCTATCACTATAATCACTCGAGAAAAATAGGAATTAGTGTGTGGGCACTTTTAAACACTACGACTCAAGAACAAGTCTCAAAGTCGGAGAGCTAAAACGCTAGGTCAAATGAGGACCTAGGTGCCAAAACAAAAACGAAAAGAACTTAGAGAGAGAGAGGGAGGATCGGCCAAGCTAGAGAGAGAAGCTCTCAAATCTCTAAAACTTGGGATGAATGAAATGAGAAGAATAAAGCCCCTATTTATAGGAAAGGCTTTACCTTCAATAAGGTAGTTTCCTCTTCTATAGAATATCACATATTCATGAGCAAATATTGCCTTATTTCCTCTTTCATTTGGGCGGCCAAGGGGCTTCTAGAAGGCTTGGATTTATTTCCTCTTTTGCTCCCCTGCCTTGCTTGGCCGAATTTCCCTTATGCCATGCATAGGAAATTTGTTTCATCTTTTTCTTTTTGCAAGTATCTTGATTCATTTATGCACAAAATATTCTCTCTTTCCCTTGGGTAGTAGGCGCCCATATTCATTCTAAAAGGGGCTTCTAGAAGCTCCTTCATTTGTCCATGACAACATGAAAAATGCCCATTAAGAATTTTCAATAAAATTCTTATGAAATGTAATTAATCCACAAGCCCCAATAAAACTAATTTTGGCCGAGTGGGTGCATGTCATCAAATGACCATGTCAAAAAATTTATTGACATTCATTTCATCCTATGTCTCAAAAGACAAAAATACCATTTTGACAATTTTCGTAAATCTTGTCTCGTTCTTGTTTTGACTTAGCTTATAGTTTAACTATTCCTACTCGATGTGATTTGTGACAGTGACCTCATGGATCCAAATGAACAAATCTTGAGCTAAATACTTGGACTCAAAAGTTCACAAACCTTTTCTAAGTTTAGCTTAATGTCAACTGACTCCACTAAAGAGTTGACACTGAAAATCTCTCGGTTCAAATGAATTTATTTTCTACTCAAGAATTCAACCTAATTATAATGAGTGGATCCAAAGAATATTATCAGTGTTTACCCTTCATGAATATCATCAGCTTGTCGGGATTTACAAAATTACCATTTTACCATTCTAGTTGTTATTTCCTCAACTCCTTTGTCGCTTGGGAATAAGTTAGAAACAATGTATTGATGATGAGCTAACAAGTCACATTGTTTCATCCAAAAGAGTCAATACTCAATTTGGACACTGGCCAGTTCATTTATTCACATTCCAAAGAACAAAGCATGAGGTGTTATACATTGCATTTCGGCAATCTTGTACATGAATTCCATATCTATGAGAACTTCACAAAGTTACTCATGACATTCTCACAACTTAGTAATTCACCAATAGGCCCTGTTCAGAATCACATAGTGAGTCCGAACTCTGACTTTCTCAAATGAGAATACGTAAGATGTGAAATGGCATGTCTCATTTCAGGATTAAGGTAAGCACGATGTAATTCATACATAGTGACTTCGAGACATAAGAGGTTAAATGGTTTGTTCTTATTTTGTCACTAGAAGTGCACTGGTCAATTCAGTACCTTCGGAAGATACCTAGAAGAACTATAGAGTCTCCAACTCTCAATGCCCCATTACCAGACATCATATATTCTCCTAACAATCGTACTGAGGTCAATAGTCCTTTGACCCTTAGATTGCGAATATATCGTTTTAAGCAAACTACGAAGAGTTTGTTCATGCAAATCTACATTTGTCTTTTCGTAAGTTGTTAAGTTTGTTTATGGACTAAAGACTAATGTTTTATCATAAAGCTTCAAACAGACAAGGAAGAATGAATGAACGTTTCAACTTTTTGTTAATGAATAAGCAATTACAAGCAAGAGTCTTCGTGAGACTTTATTACATCAAATGTACAAAATAAAGACTACAACTCTTCTTGTGGGCACCATTGACAACAAGGTTGAGTTCAGATTATAACTTAAAAATGAAGGTAGAATTGCTTGGGACTCATATCGGTTCGATTGTATGAATCAAGGTTTAAGGGATTTAAGTGATTTTGAATCTGATTTAGATTTTGATCTGAATTTTTGGATATTTTTGTATTTTTGGACTCGATGATTTTAAGGTTTGAGTCGTTGGATTTGGTCTTTAAATTGATTTTTTTTTCTCTTTTGTCTCGTGTCACATATTTGTAGTTTGATGATTCTACAGAGAAGCGTCAGAACTCACTGTGATTTGAAGATTTTTTTTTCTTGACGACCTGATTTCTCTTTTGGATCGAGTGTAGTATCGACAAAGTTGGAAATATGTTTTGGATTTCTTGTTTGGATTTATTTGTAACTTTTGTTGACAAGTTGAGAATATGAGAATTTATTGACTTGTTGAGCGAGTTTCTGACGATTTCACAAGTGTAAATGGAAATGTGAATTTGAGACTTGTGTTTGAATTAATTATTGAAATTCAAACTCGAATTGATTTGATACTTGATTCTTCATCTTGATCCGAGCTAAATGATAGGAAATCAAAAATTTCCTTGGATTGTTATTTTCGTGCTTTATTTTCGCTTGATCGAAGGTTGTGAATTCCTTTGGGAAACTAATTTGATTTTGATTTATCGGAATAGGACGTTGAGTTGGAAACCGTTTAGAGGGTTCACGGTGTAAGTGAACGTCTGGATTCTCAGTGTTGGTGAATGTTCGAGTTCACAGAGCGAGTGAACGTCTCGTGGACGAGCGATATAGACGCTTAATCTCGAGGTAGGTTAATATAAACTTCTCTCCAGAGTTTATGGTTTGGCCTCAAGTATATATTATTTTCGAAATGAAAATGATTGCGAAATCCAGAATTGTTTCTAAATGTGACGGAATTTCAAATCGGGATATCCGATTATGAAATTGAGAATATTTTTATATTAAACATATATCCCGTATTTACGAAAGAAAACGTTTCGTATATCTTGGATAAGCCGGTTTCACACAAACACACATACGTGCGAAGAGTGCACCTTGCTCTGATCAGAGGTCTGCCACAGGTTAAGTTGGCAGGGCGACTCAGGAAATAGTACATGTGATGTATCTAGAGACACAATTTAAACTCCTGTCATTTACATTCCTGCAATTTACACTTCTGCAAGTTATCCTTGTATGTGTATGGTGATTTCATGTAACAAGAATATTATTATTATAAAGTAAAATATTATTTTCGAAAATCTTTTTACTCAAACTAATATTATAGCACCTATTGGGCCTTAAGCTCACCCCTATTTTCCTCAAATTTTGCTTATAATCAGGAAACGAGAAGAAGGGTTAGGACGACCTCGGAGTCTAGCGTCGTTAAGTATTTTGGAAGTCTCGGCTTAGTTTTCTTAGCATGTCCATAAATAAGGTTTCGCTTGTAAAAGTTTATTTATACTTTTGCATTCTATTTTGTTTATCTTTGGATCTATAAAATAAATAACTGAGTATGCACTGTGGGATGTTTAGTTACTATATTAGTGTTTAATAAAGTTTGTTAAATAGCGCTTATCTTCGGTTAGCTCACACCTCGTTTTCGGGGCGTGACACATCGACAATTCCCGGTACGATAATTTGCGGTTCCGGAATTCCAATATTTCTCATATTTTTTTCTTTTTTACTTTAATCACGAATGCAATTAAAAAAATTATTGTTTTTTTAATTAAAACGTACAACTTAAAAAATGTATTAAATGATGCTAAATGGGGATCTCAATTCCGTCCCATTTTCCGGATAGTTCCGGGACAAAAGTCTCGATACCATATTTTATAATATGATTTTTTTTACTATTTTTTATATAGTATCTATAATATGATTTTTTTACAATTTTTTTTATATAGTATCAATAATATGGAGAATGAGATCCCACGAAGATATCATATGTCAGCTTTAGTTATAGGCAGTGGAGTATTACTAATATGTCACATGCGAACTAAACATCTACCCATATCGAACTCTATAGAAGCTTATTGGTCCCCAATCATATATAGTACAAACAAACTATAAGTAATAATAGTACAAATTACAAAATAAGTGAGGTGATGAAATTAAAAAAGATAAGATCAATTTGTGGTTCCTGTACCTCCGGTAGATTTTGTAACTTGCTGGAACGTAGACGTAAATAGAACTAAAGAGTAGAGACACAACTGGAGACCCATCACGTGGTCCACGTAATGTGATTGTGATTGATCATAATCATACCAAGGTCCCTGATCACCGGCTCAAGCCTGATAATATTTAAAGATTGTGATTATCACTTGACGTAGGCTAGAGACCTAGGGTTGGAAGATAGTGAACATAGCTTCATATGGTACGTAGACGGTAAAACACAAAAGCAAAAAATCAATTGCGGTTGATTGTTCTCTAAAATTAAATAAAGAGCCCAAGCATTTAATTCGAAATGCTGCTGATTATTCGCATAATCATATACAAATATCAAAGGACAGTGTAGCAAAATAATCAAAATAAAACTATAGAATTTGTTTTTAGCATATGTTTCACAACTTTTAGGGAAATAGCCAACATGCTTAAGTGACAATAATTTAGGTCTTATTTGCCCTTATTTATTAACAAATTCGTCATTTTCTCTCTCCTACTTTTTCTTACACTTTTTTTTTTTTATATAAAAACTTCAAAAAATCATATATATCTCATATGAACTTGAAATTGAGTGATTCCAAATCCTACGGATTCGTGACGCCGAGATCTTCATAAATAGATCCATTGTGTTTGATGAAAAATCATGTTTAATACCATAGATGTAGAAAAAATCACGTTACTACTTTAAATATGGAAATAATTGAAATTTTTTGAAATTATAAAAAAAAAATGGAAGTATAAATATGATGCATTAAACATAATTTTTCATCAAACACAATGGGTCTATTTTTGAAAATCTCGACGCCACGAATTTGTAGGATCTGAAATCACTCAATTTCGAGTTCGTATGAGAAATATACAAATTTTTGAAGTTTTGATGCAAAAAAAATTATTTGAAAAAAATAGGAGAGATAAAGTGACGAATTTGTTAATAAATAAGGGCAAATCAGACCTTAATTATTGCCACATAAGTCATTTTGTTATATCCCTAAAAATTGTCAAACGTATGATAGATCCAAAATCACATGTTTAAAGTGGTCTAGTTAGTTACAAATCTCAATATCAAATGTGTGCTTTTACTTAATTATTATTAGGATTAATTACATGAATTCCCTTAAATTTTAGGTCGATTAATGAATTGTCTCCTCAACTTCAATTTGTAACAAACGATGTATCTGAACTCTCCTTTTCTTTCCACGTTCTCCCTTCCATTACATTTTTTTGGCTCTGTTAAAATTTTTCTGACGTGGATGCCACCTGTGGTTTAAAACATATGTAATTATTAAAATACCCTAACTATTTTATTTATTTGTTTATTTATTTATTATTATTATCATTATTTACAAAATTAAGAACTTAGAAATTGTGGGTTTTTTCTTCGAGAATTATGCAGCTCCAATGGTCGACGAGCTCCATTCTTCTTCTTCTTATGTCTCTTCAGTGTGGAGAACAAACCATAGAATTAAAGACATCTCTTCTTCTTCTTCTTCTTCTTCTTCTTCACTCCTCACATTTCATTTGATATCATCTCTCTCTCTCTCTCTCTCTCTCTCTCTCTCTCTCTACGCAAATCTCCTTCGTCTCAATCCCAATCTATATCCCAATCGTAGATCTTTGACATCCATAAATTCTTAAATCCATCTTCACATCCAAAAATCCCCAAAGATAACCGTAATCCAAATTAGTCAAAACCATACCTCTTCGCTAAACGTCGTCTTGGGGTTTGCTATGTTTTCTCTAACCCTTTTTATGGGATTCAACCTCACTCATTCTGAGGCATTTGCATATAGTATTTCAGGTTCTTCTAAAAGAGTAGTTGATGAACTTTCGAAAGTCTCGTTGAGGGAGAGAGAAGCACCGGTTCGAATGAACCAGGTCATGACATTGTAGTTCTCAGAGAACCTCCGCAGTATGAATTTTTTTTCAAATTATCCAAGACTCCATCTTATAAATAGATCAATTAATCAACCAATTTTGGAAGCCACATATATAAAGTTTTTGGCGAGTGAAAAGAAGTGAGAACCAATTAACACAGAGAGATGTGTGCGAAATAAGATTATGAAATGGATGTGTTGGGATTTCATTTTTGCAGCAATGTAAATAGATAGAATAGAATATAACAATAACATAAAACCACAAATAGTGAGAGGTGTTGATGATATATTGATATACATTAAAGATTGGCAAGTTGGAGCAAATATTTTTTATTTATTGTTTTTTAGAAAATGGATGTGTTTTAATGATTGTTTGTTCCAGGTTGAGATGGCAAGTATTACTATGTCCCGCATCGATTGAGTATTTGAGCGATGTTCTTCTTATAAGTGTGTGACATTTCTCTGGTCTCGTGAGCTAGTTTTTTAGTGTAATTTAGGTTCACATTTCTAATATGGTATCAGAGCAGGGTCCAATTTCAATTGTGAGACCATCCGTGGATATTCATTCTCATGAACTTCACGCTCCAATTGTCCATCTTGAACGTGAGAAGATGTATTAGAATGTCTCGCATCAATTGGATATTTAAACAATGTGCTCCGTATAAGTTTATGTGACTTCTCTCTATTCTTGAGGTATCCTTGAACGTGAGTTAGACTCACACTTCTAATAGGAAGTAAAATTACTATAGCATCAAAACCACAATAGGGAGGGAAGGTCGTGGCTGTTCAGATTTAACTCCAATTTACTGTGGCTTTTTGCTCTCTAAGGAGGCCAATAGCCACTTTTCTCATCACTTTCCTACCTAAGGTCCTCCTGAGATAACAATGGTTTGCGTCAGTCACCAACAATAGTTGAAACTCTCTTGAGCCTGACGGGTGTGTGCTTTGAGGACCTCTGAACGACTCACGTGCCAACACTCCATTACGGCCTCTAATCTACTTATCATGTGCTCATATATGATGTTATTTTTCTTACTCCCAATGGTCCACGGACACCGATGATATAATTTTACAGAGTTTTATATCATTTGCTCATTTATGCCACAAATGGTGTTTATACTTGTTAATTTGTACTCATTTATGCCACAAATGGCGTTTCTATGTACTTAGTAATTATTTATGCCGTGTTTATAAAGAAATGACGGCAAAAAATAACTGATGTATTGGGATTGTTAATTACTTAATTAAAGCTCTATACGTAAACGTGCAATTCGTGATTCCAAAATTACGTGCTATAATAATGGACGCTGTAGCTATTTAACTAATTTAAAACTTGATCACGTAATTAAATGTGTGGCTAGATTTTAAATATAGTTAAAACGTTAATTAGATTGCAAATTTTAGTACATGGGATTTTCTATGATAAAAGAGACATAAC
Source organism: Urtica dioica subsp. dioica (assembly GCF_054948205.1). NCBI lineage: Eukaryota > Viridiplantae > Streptophyta > Magnoliopsida > Rosales > Urticaceae > Urtica > Urtica dioica. The sequence goes on from NC_142761.1 coordinate 4,683,256, forward strand.
TTATACAACACTATCTCCATTGGATTTTATGACCCCCGTACTTGTGGTTGTGGTGATGTTGCAGAAAGTGAGTATCTTTTTTAACGCTATATCCATGGACCATGTATGCATGGACATAGAAACATATACACGTACGTCCTGTAGTTAATTGGCGTAAATACTATTATAATATTAATGGTAATAACAACGTATCGAAAGAACTTGCAAATGTGTGGTACTTGTTTTCCGTACTAGAGTGATATTTCTTATTTACCACTAAACTAAGATATGCAAACCTAACCCGCTTTCTTCAGTGAGCTTTCCCTTTAAAAAGGGTTGAATTGAGATCATAGTGAGTATCATAGTGAACATGAATATTATTACAACAAAGCTCATGGCTTCACTATTGAAACCCAACCTATCTAATCTCCTTATCTTCTTTATAATCATCACATTCTCATTCGCACCAGTTTCTTCCAAAAGTCTCTACCATCCACTAGACCATCTAAGCCCATCCGAGATCGCCACAGTCAAAACCCTAGTTGAAAAGTCATACTATTTGTTCCCCAAACACCATTACCGCCACAACCTAACTTTCCAATACGTTGGACTAGACGAGCCAGAGAAGAGGACAGTGCTGGAATGGGAAAGGTCAAAAAAGCCTTCGAGACCCCCGCCGAGGCGTGCCCTAGTCCATGCCCGGTTCAACAAGAAAACCCTAGAAATCATAGTCGACCTCTCGAAAAAGTCCATCGTGTCGAAGCGAGACTACACGGGAAAGGGCTTCCCTATGCTCTCCGTGGAGGAACAAAACGAGGCCAACGCGTTGTCGAACAAATACGGGCCTCTCAAAAAGTCGGCCCAGAAGAGAGGGCTCGAGATTGACCAGGTTTTCTGCTCAACCTTCACGGTCGGGTGGTACGGAGAGGCCTTCCCAAAGAGGGCTGTGAAGATTCAGTGCTTTTACACAAACGGCACGGCGAATCTCTACGTGAGGCCTTTGGAGGGAATACTATTGGTGGTTGACCTAGACGAGATGCGGGTTATCGAGTACCACGATAGGGAGAGGATTCCGATGCCCAAAGCCGAGGGGACCGAATTTGTTGAGTCAAACTTGAGGCCTCCTTTCGGGCCTCGGCTCAATAACGGCGTGCTCGTTGTGTCGCCGAATGGATCGGGGTTCAAGATGGACGGCAGTGTTATCAGGTAAATTTTAGTATCGAACTTCGACTAAAATAATGAAAATTTAACAGGAATGAAGTGACATATATCATTAAGTTACGTAACTCACAAGAGCTAGTACTGTTTCGTTACTAGCACAAAGCGTTATCAATCATTGGATATTCATACGTTCAAACCATATATATATATATAAATATATATATATATATATTCACTTCAAAATAATTACTCAGTGCTAGTATCTGTAACAGTGTTTTCTTTTTGATATATATTGGGGCACTGGACCTACTAATTATCTCTTTTTACTTTTTTGAAACCGATCGACTTAATACTCTCTCCAGCAGTACGTAATAAATAATTTTGATGTGGACTTATTTTTAAGTTACTTTTAAAAAAAAGAGGATTTTCTATTCCTTCACATGTTTTGGTATTTTATTTTGATTCAACGTCAGAAGTACTATATGTACTAGAATCTATTGGAACATGATACTTAGCACTCTCACTACTTTAGGATACGTGGCGAGGTTACATATAGTGCAAAAATAGATCTTTTTGGATATCATTTCAGGATAAGACTTATACTTTGTATATAGTCCAGTGCGATAAAATGTGTGTATATATATATATGTATATGTATATATGTAAATATGTATGCATATATATGTATGTATTAAGCGGTAATTGCTTCTGAATAAACTATAAAATAAAATAAAAATATAAATTAAAATTTTTAAATAATTTTGCATCATTTGGAAAGAGAGACATTGGACATCTGTGCAAATTTAGTTAAGAGCTTAGGGTCCTCATTTTGTTTTGTGGGTATATAAGCTTATCCAACCAAAGCAGAAAAAAAAATCATCTTCTGCACTGAATGCGAAAATATGTGGATAATCTCATTCCAACTCACTTTTAAAAAACAGTCAAAAGATGATATATACGGACATTGAAACTCGTTCGCCCATTAAATGAATCTCTCAATTAAATCGGTGAAGAAATGGCTAATCTTGGTGAACCTTTGAATGAAGATTTTGCTTAAAGAGTTCATTTTTAACGGAAACTATTTTTGCGGAGCTTAGATTAACATTTATTGAATGTTTTTGAAAAAATTTAATCAAAATTATTTGTTACTAGATTATAGAGTGAAGGTATATGAAACAGTAAAAGTATGCCAGGCACACAAAGAAAGAAGAGGAAGAACCAATAGAGAAGGAGTAAACAGCCACGTCACACTGTGTTAAATATTAACCTAGATAATCTGTTTTACCGAAAATTTTATTTTGAAAATTGCATAATAGAAGTAATTTATTTATTTGATTTTATATCTTTTCTTGTTAAGTGAAATTTTCGCTTGAATTTTCACAACTTTGAATAAATTGTATTTACTATTTTTCCCCTATAATTAATAAATTAAGGAGAAAAAAAATGTGGTCCATGCATCATTATAAAATTAATTGCTAATTTTACTTTCAATTACTATGTCTATCGATCTTTCAGTTGGGCGAATTGGAAATTTCACTTAGCATTCGATTCTCGAGTCGGTGTAGTCATATCGCAGGCATCGATTTACGACCTTGAGAAACACAAGTACCGGAAGGTATTGTATAGGGCGTTTGTGTCGGAGCTCTTTGTGCCCTACATGGACCCCACCGAAGATGTCTACTACAAGACCTTCTTTGATTGCGGTGAGTTTGGGTTCGGCCAATCTGCCGTGCCTCTTGAGCCACACGCCGATTGCCCTTCCAATGCTGAGTTCATCGACGTTTTCTTTTCCGGATCGGATGGAAATCCCGTTAAGATACCCAAAGCCATTTGTATTTTTGAAAGACACACCGGAGATATCTTGTGGCGCCATACTGAAACCGTCATTCCAGGGGAAGAGGTATGTGTGTCGTCGCACAAATAATAATTTTAATTTTAATAACCGGATGAATTTACTTTTACTGAACTTAAAATGAAATGATGAATAATATTCTAGCATAAATTATTTAATATTCTAATAAATTAATTTAATAGTTAAGTTGGTAATTATTAAAATTAAGAATATTCTAGCTTAAATTTTATTACTCCCGATTAGAAGAATTTTAAACAAATTAGTGTCATATGTCTCATACCTTATGACATTGTTTCTTAATTATCATTTATATATAAGGTGTTCGAAATAAAGTTCGGTATGTTTTTTATCACTGCCAAACAGGGACGGAGACGACTTTAGACATCTCTAATGGAGAACCCTAAAACTCGATGAATAGAGTTGGAGTTCTCCTATGATAAAACTCATTTTAATTTAATTAATTTGTAATCTATGATTAAAAATATATCTCTAGTAAAAGTTTAATTTATTTGTTTTTAATTGTTTGGAAATTTATTTAAAATTCAAATTATTTTTCTTCGATATGACTTAAATAATTTAGTATTCTTATTTTTATTTATAGTAATTATTTTTTACTTTTTATTTTAATTGTTGATCTTAAATATTTAATTATTAAAATTTTAAGTTGGTAATAAAAATAAAATAACAATAATTTTTTTTCTAAAAAGTGTTGTATTATTTATACATACCGAGTTTTATTAATTTTCACTTTTATTAATGATATATTTTCATTTTTAAATAAATTATAATTAATTTATAATAAATGTTACACATAGTGAATAAATAAAATATAGGTACAATAGTTTATATATATATATATATATATATATATATATATATAATTAAACATATTTAACTAGTAAGGAACGAAATTAAGGAACTTAATCCAAAAGTATTTTTATAAAATATTTTCTTTCAAGTGTAGTAATTAAAAAAAAAAATTGGTGTCAAAATTATTCCATATTTGATATCACGCCAAAATAAAATAATGTTATCATTCAATGCTCTTACTTACAGACTTTGATTTTCTCATTCTTTTTCGAAATCAATGATTGGGGTAAAAATACTTTCCTTTCATCTTTTACTATCTTCTTGAACTGAAAATTTACCATCTATACTTCCTGTTTAATTATCACAGGTGAGGATTATTTTTTATTACAAATAAATAATATCATCAACAAAAAAAAAAATGTATGGCTTGGTAAAAAGAGATCGAAATTGTAATATAATTTAAAAAGCAGAGACCGACAATTTATTAAAGGATAATTTACTGGGGCCTAGAATATTGACTTTGACCCATAAATTATTACAGAAATAATTATACAATGAATGAAACGTTAATGTTTAACACGTTTAAATAATAATTTTGCAGATAAGCGAGTCCAGACATGATGTGAGCCTTGTTGTGAGAATGATATCAACTGTCGGAAACTACGATTACATTCTTGACTGGGAATTCAAGCCTGCTGGTTCTATCAAATTCGGGGTTTGGTTTCCATTATTACAATTTCAATTCAAATCAAAATAAAATAAATCAGACACTAATCAGTCATAAATTGTACAGAAATTTAACAATGATTTCAAAAAACTTTTTATAATTCAAATAGGTAGGGCTAACGGGAGTGCTTGAAATCAAAGCAGTCACACAGACTCACAATGACCAAGTGAACGAGGATCTTTATGGAACATTACTATCCGAAAACTCGGTCGGAATACACCACGACCACTATCTGAACTACTATCTCGACCTCGACGTGGATGGCGAGGCAAATTCCTTCATGAAGACCACTTTGGTGACGAAACGGCAACAAAAGCCCGTGCATGGCTCAGTGACTCCGAGGAAGAGCTATTGGACCATCGAGACCGAGACTGCCAAGACCGAGCTGGACGCGAGGCAGAAGCTGGGCCCGCATCCCTCCGAGCTCGCAATCATAAACCCTAACAAGAAGACTAGGGTTGGGAACAATTTCGGGTACCGATTGATTCCCGGGCCCACCGCGGTCCCGCTCCTGACCGCCGACGACTTCCCTCAGAAACGGGCCGCTTTCACAAACTATGACATTTGGGTCACACCTTACAATAAGTCCGAGAAATGGGCCGGGGGTAGTTTCGTCGATCAAAGCGAGGCGGACGATAACTTGCAAATTTGGACCGATAGGTAAACGATTATTAAGTTCAGATTTTTTTTTTCTTTTTCTAGTTTTGTGTCCTTCCAAATAAATTAATTTAATTAGAAGATACAAAAATAAGACGGGTGTGTATATTGATAATTAATGTTTCAAAATAATTACACGCTATCCTATTCAAATTATTTGTCATAAACACCATTTTTTTATATAATATTAAATAATTGTTTATTACGCAGGGATAGGGATATTAAGAACAAGGACATAGTGCTGTGGTACACCATAGGGTTTCACCATGTGCCTAGCCAGGAGGAATATCCGATAATGCCGACACTTCACGGTGGATTCGAGCTCCGACCGACTAATTTCTTCGACAGCAATCCAGTTCGGAAAGTGAAAACTCCTAAGCGCGTTTCTCTGCCCAAGTGCACCACTAATTAATTAAGTCCTATCTGTAATATATAATTTGTTTGCAGCTGAGATGTCCTAAGTATATCGATTAAAATAAAGTTCTCGCTCGCTGAGGACTCTAAGACTTTTTGTTTTTGTTTGTTTGTTTGATTGATTTGAGAAATCCAGGACTTTATGTGTGTTAAATTATTGTAGTAATCTGCATCATGTTTACCTCGTTTATAATTAAGCAGCTCTTAATTTATCTTCGTTTGTTTGTTTATTTGCTAGTGTGCACGCACGTTTCCTATTTTGAAATAATAATTGTGATTTCTATTTCAAGCGTTTTATATGTACTAGTAATTGTCCAGAGGATAAGATCGTATTAACTTGAGCTAGGATGCAATTATTGAGGTTCCCATTCCTTTTTTTTTTTTTTTTTGGCTCTATCACAAATTTGTTAATAAAGAATTTAGACATGTAGCTAAGTTAGATCAGTTATGTTAAAATTTTAACTCAAGTATCAAATAATATAATTAAGAAAATAGTTCAAACTAAGACAAAATGCAGAGACTTATGTATGAATTGAACTGAAATTTTGATTAGTCACAAAGACAAGATGTCGCACACAATGTGTTGACAATGTGTCAGACAACTTGCTTGAACACAGATAATTGATAAAACAACAAACAGTGCGATAAGAAAATGACACAGAGTATGGTTACCCAGTTCGGTGCAATATCACCTACGTCTGGGGGCACTCTGCCAGTGGAAAAGATTTCACTATATAGTAGTCAATAGTACACACAAGGTCTTATATGATTACAACACAAAATCAACGCCCTAGAAACTATTACCACAAGTGAATACCTAGACCAGGGACTCCCCCTGAATTTGAGATCCTCCTCAATTCCACTCTTCGAGCAAACGCCTATGCTCGGATGACTTCAGTCTTCAAACGATCGTGAGTCTCCAATCACGTGTATACAGAACCCAAATCTCACAGACACTCAATCTTTCTGGAATAGTGCTTGAGAGAATACATCGCTCTTAACAAAACACAAAGCCTCCCAATCCGCCGGTCTTGCACGTCTAGGAGCTCTAAGTATTTTATCAAAAGCGTCAAAACTGCTAAGGGGGGAGCGCAGGGCTTTTATAGCGGTTGTACAGACCTAGAAGTGTATATAGGGTTTCCTTAGCCATCCTCGCACGAAAATCACGCAATAAAGTCACTAGCGAGGCAATCTGACAAAACATGAAACTTGCCAAAAAAATGATATGCACACAGAAGGAATGATGTCTTACCGGAAGTAGAAACATGATGACCGACATCTTTCCAAACACCTTGCTCTAAAAAATAAAGTCAACAAATGACGTAACAACAATCTCCCCCTTTGGCTATTTTTTAGGCAAGCACTTCCAGGAACAGTTCTCACTCAAGCGTCATGACCAGAGAATAGAGTCAAAATAAATGACCTCATGACGCATCTCCCCCTGATTGCCTCAAAAACATACCAAAAGCAAGGATCGACCAAGACAGAGGGAGGAAAACATAGCCTGAAGAAGGGGTGAGAATCAAGGCAGCAGACAAAGATAACAAACCAACAAAAGTCTTTGAAACCATATATCAAGAGATAGAAAGAGGTCTTTTAACAAACATACCAAACCAAAACCAAGTCTGAAACAAGTAGTTTATACCGTAGAGATAACCTGACCGGAAAAAAGTCTGAAAGAAAAAGTCAGAGGATAAAGACCACGGAGAAATACAGACCAAACTAAAACACACATTAGATAGTGGGATTCCCGGTAGAGTCATTATTGTCTTGACCTTCAGAGCCCTCAGAGTCACTGACGACATCATCCTCGTTGTCTTCATCATCATCATTGTCAGCAGGACTTTCAACGTGGCTCGGCTGAGAAGAGGAAGCACCATCAGTGCAAAGGAAGGAGTCATTACCTTGATAAGCCTTTCACAGGCAGTCTTCCTTCGAAAAGAGGTATCGATGATCTCCTTGAGGGCAGCAACTTCTTCATAAAGCCCTTTGAGAATATCACTCTTAGCATCTTCAGAAAGGGGAGCAACCTTGTGTTGGAATTGATCTAGGGTTAAGAAAAGATTTAACGCTTCTAGTAAGCGGCGGAATTTAAAAATTTTCTTTAAAACAAGTAAGACGTTTTTACTAACCTAGACAAAGAGCAAGTACATATAAATTAAAACTATAAATGAGCGTTATATGTTTACTAACCTTTGAGAAGCTTGAACGTTGAGAAGTCTTAGGAATGTTGAAACGTTCGTCTCCCCTCGCAACACGTCTCTCTTCTTTTCTCGGGAACTCGGGCCACCACGAAAGTTTCTATCACAAGAATCACTCGAGAAAGAAAGGAATTAGTGTGTGGGCACTTTTAAACACGACGACTCAAGAATAAGTCTCAAAGTGAAGAGCTAAAAGACTAGGTCAAATGTGGACCTAGGTGCCAAAACAAAAACGAAAGAAAACTTAGAGAGAGAGAGAGAGAGGAGATAGGCGGCCAAGTCTAGAGAAAGAAGCTCTCAATCTCTAAAACTTTGGAATGAATAAAATGAGAGGAATGAAAGCTCTATTTATAGGAGATGTTTTACCTTCATAAAGGTAGTTTCCTCTTCTATAGAATATCACATATTCATGAGCAAATATTCCTTATTTCCTTTCTCATTTGGGCGGCCAAGAGAGCTTCTAGAAGGCTTGGATTTGTTTTCTCTTTTGCTTCTCTCTAGCTTGTTGGCCGAATTCCGTCTTTCCTTATGGAGGAAATTTGTTGCCTCTTTTTCTTTTGGCAAGTATCTTCATACATTAATGCACAAAATAATCTCTGTTTTTTCTTTGGGTGTTGGGCGGCCAAGAGCATCTAGAAGGAGCTTCTAGATGTTTCTTCATTTGTTCATGACAACATAAGAAAGACCCATTAAGAATTTTCAAGTAAAATTCTATGAAATGAAATTAATCCACAACGCCCAATAATCTTGTTATGGCCGAGTGATAATATGTCATCATATGACAATGTCAAAAAATTTATTGACATTCATTTCATCCTATGTCCAAAAAGACAAAATTACTCTGTTGACAATTTTCGTAAAACTTGTCTCGTTCTTGTTTTGACTTAGCTTCTAGTTTAACTATTCATACTCGATATGATTTGTGACAGTGACCTCATGGATCCAAATAAACAAAGCTTGAGCTAAATTACTTGGACTCAAAAGTTCACAAACCTTTTCCAAGTTTAGCTTAATGTCAACTGACTCCACTAAAGAGTTGACACCGAGAATCTCTCGGTTCAAATGAATTTATTTTCTACTCAAGAATTCAACTAAATCGTGAATGAGTGAATCCACTTAATATTATCTATGTTTACCCTTCATGAATATCATCACCTAGTCGGGATTTACAAAATTACCATTTTACCCTTCTAGCTGTTATTTCCTCAACTCCTTTTGTCGCTTGTGAATAAGTTAGAAACAATGTATTGACGATGAGCTAATAAGTCACATTGTTTCATCCAAAAAGAGTCATGACTCAATTTGGACACTGGCCAGTTCATTTATTCACATTCCAAGGAACAAAGCATGAGGTGATATACATTGCATTTCAGCAACCTTGTACATGAATTCCATATCTATGAGATCTTCACAAAATTACTCATGACATCTTCATAACTTAGTACTTCACCAATAGGTCCTGTTAAGAATCACATAGTGAATCCGAACTCTGATTTTCTCAAATGAGAATAAGTAAGCTATGAAATGACATGTCTCATTTCAGGATTGAGGTGAGCATGATGCAATTCATACATAGTGACTTCGAGACATAAGAGGTTAAATGGTTTGTTCTTATCTTGTCTCTAGAAGTGCATTGGTCAATTCAGTACATTCGGAAGATCCCTAGAAGAACTATAGAGTCTCCAACTCTCAACGTCCCATAATCAGACATCATAGATTCTTCTAACAATCGTACCGATATCAATAGTCCTTTGATCCTTAGATTGCGAATATATTGTTTTAAGCAAACCATGAAGAGTTTGTTCATGAAAATCTACATTTGTCTCTTTATATGTTGTTAGGTTTGTTTATGGACTAAAGACTAAGGTTTTATCATAAAGCTTCAGACAAGGAAGGATGAATGAACGTTTCAACTTTTATTAATAAATAAGCAATTACAAGCAAGAGTCTTCGTGAGACTTTATTACATCAAATGTACAAAAGTAAATACTACAACTCTTCTTGTAGGCACCATTGACAACACCTTGATGGTACGACCAGGGGCGACAGATGTCGCAACAGAAGGCATGACTTGATCTCTGGCATGTTTTCCCTCAAATAACTTGTGACTGAAAGAAAGTTCACTTGGGGGTTTTCCAGCAATATCATCAACCCTTAGTAAGTCTCTCTTTTGAGTCATCATCATACTAGAGAAAATAGATGGAAAGCCAATAGGGAGAATCACAACGTAGGATTTAGCGTGCTTGATCAGGTGACTGAACACAAATTCTCCAAAGTCAAAAGAAGCACGAGTACCTATCTGATAAATGAGGCATGACAGGTCTGACTTGATGCTTGAGCTATGAGAGGAGGGAGCCCAGTTAGCAACTCCAATTATGTACAAAACAGAATATTTTGCAGAGAGATCTAAAGAGGGTAGAGAACCTTTAGTGGGCCACGTCTTCTTCTCATTGTTGGTGAGCTCTTTGGCAATAACATCCAGGGAGGGAAGCCGATCGGCATTGATAATTCTTCCTCGTCCCAGGTAATCATTGATCGCAGAGGAGGAGACATCAAAGAAGCAACCACGAACGAAGTTTTTGCCAAACTCAGGGTGATGTGGCTGGTCGATAGCAGAAGATAGATTCACAATGAACTCTTTCACCAGTCTGGGGAAATAAGGGCCGATCCCACAGACAGTTTTGATGAGTTGGGCATCGTGCAGAAGTTCCATGATGACGTCAATTTTCAAGGCTTCCTTAGACAGCTCCTTTTCTGGAAACACAATTCTGTGATACACGTACCTCCATTTTCTGACACGATCTTCCTCATGAAAAGAGACATTATCCAGAGGAGCAGAAGGAACATCTTTTGGAAGTTTTTGACCCCCAACGGATTTCTTGGAACCAAGGGACAAGTTCTCAGGATGAGCAGGTTCTTCCTCTTCGTCCTCCATATCTCTCAGAATATCAGGAACATCCTTCTCAATAGGTTTTGCCTTCAACTTCTTATTGTTTAAACCCATCTTTACCAATTTCTTCTTCTTCTTCTTCTTCTTCTTCTTCTTCTTCTTATTCTTCTTCTTCTTCTTCTTCTTCTTCTTCTCCGGGACCGGAACAACAGGCATACTTTCTTCCATTATCTTTCTCTTCTTCTTTCTTTTCTTAGACAGAAGAGTGGAAATACACACGTCATCATCATACTGGACCTTTTCCTTTAAAGAGGCAAGAACATCCTTTCCAGCTTCTTGTCTTTTATCAGTCTTATCATCATGCATCTGAACAGAGGATGTCGGGACATCCTTCACAACATCTATCCTTAACCCCAAAATTCCTCCAATCGCATCATCATGAGGGGGTTCATGATCCACAAGGATAGATTCAAGGTTCTCACAATCCTTTAAATTTTCCTCTACAAAAGCAGGATGAGTGAGAGGAGTAGAAATACCTTGAACCAAAACATGAGGGCTTTTGAGAGGAGACACATCTACGAGAGCTTCTTCAGAAACAAAAGTACGATCATCGACTCTTTATCCAGAGGAACTGCTCGAGCTAACTTCTACAGTGATGTCAGTGATGGTGAGGGATGATTTCTTGATCATAGCTTTCCTGAAGGCGGTGAAGGACGGGTTTTCAGGCGGAACAGATGACCCACCAATGGCACCTCAGGCCTTACCATCGACGCGGTTACTGGGTCACATTCCACGAACCCCGACCCCATGCTTGTTACTCTCCAGCCCAAGCCATTTCGTCTTGTCATCCTTCGTCCTCATCTTCGTCTTCTCTTTTTTGGACGAGTCAGTGGTGCTAATTCTGCTCCTTGTTCCCATCATTGTGAAGAAAATCCCAAGATAACTACCACAACAATAACCGTCAAGAAAGGTAGTTACATAAAGCAGGGAAATTTTGTGAAAGTAGGGCGAAGAAACGAGAAAAATAGCAATAGTGAAATTTGAACAAGAGGTAACTTCCCAGTCTTTCTCGAAAATCAAACTGTCTGCATGTTTGAACAGCTGGGCCTTGGTCCATCTCAAGTCCAAACTTAGAATAGGTGGCATTTTAGCCCGGCAAATCAGTCGAATAGGCCAACCAGAAAAATGGGCCCATTAGCATACTTTTATGAAAAACACAAGAGCGAAAATCAGAGACATTTTAGCTTTTAGGAGAGGGAAGAAACAACCAAACCTCTCTCCGTATCTCAGTAATTGCTATTGTTCAATCACACACAATCCTAAGGAGGATCTGAGACTTTCAAACCTGTCAGCATCCATGGCCTTTGTAAAAATGTCTGCGAGCTGTTTTTCAGTGTGAATATATTCGAGTTTGATTTTTTTATCTTCCACAAGATCCCGAATGAAATGATGTCTGATTTCAATGTGCTTAGTATTACTATGTTGAACTAGATTATTTGAGATGTTGATGGCACTGATAATGTTGGAGAATAATGTCATGACATCTTGTCCGACACCATATTCAGCAAGCATCTGTTTCATCCAGAGAAGCTGAGTGCAACTACTTCCAGCCGCAATGTGTTCAGACTCAGCTGTGGACAAGGAGATGCAGTTTTGCTTCTTGCTAAACCATGAGATAAGATTGTTTCTTAAGTAGAAACATCCACCAGAAGTGCTTCTTCTATCAACCGTGCTACCTGCCCAGTCAGCATCACAGTATCCCACAAGCGTAGAGGATGTATCATAAGTATATAAAAGACCAAATTCAATAGTTCCCGAGATGTACCTCACAATTCGCTTGGCTTGAGTCAGATTTCTTGCTTTGGGGTTAGCCTGATAACGTGCACACACACCAACTGAGTAGGCTATGTCTGGTCAGCTGGCAGTCAGGTATAGAAGACTACCAATGATACTCATGTAGAGGCTTTGATCAACAGATTCACCAAGCTCATCCTTAGTGAGTTTAACATGAGTAGCGGCGGGAGTCCGCTTGTGAGAAGACTTTTCCAAGCCAAACTTTTTCACAATGTTTTTAGCATATTTACTTTGGGAGAGAAAAATGCCATCATTCATCTGCCTAATCTGAAAACCCAAGAAAAAACTAAGTTCACCAATCATGCTCATTTCGAACTCAGACTGCATTTGTTGAACAAAAAGGTCCACCATCTTTTTCGACATTCCTCCAAAAACGATGTCGTCAACATAGATTTGAGCAATCATGAGGTTGTCATCCTCATTCTTTATGAACAAGCTTTTATCAACTCCACTCCGTATATAGCCATTCTGCACAAGAAACTGAGTTAGTCTTTCATACCATGCCCGGGGTGTCTGCTTAAGACCGTAGAGAGCCTTTCTGAGCTTGTGGACATGTTGGGGCGAGTTGGGATCTACAAAGCCTTTAGGATGGGCAACATATACTTCCTCATTCAAGTACCCATTGAGGAAGACACTCTTAACATCCATCTGGAACAGTTTGAAAGGGAGATGACAAGAGATGCCAAGCAAGAGTCTGATGGCTTCAAGTCGAGCAACAGGGGCAAAGGTTTCATCAAAGTCCACACCTTCCACCTGTGTATAACCCTGTGCCACAAGTCTAGTTTTTTTCGAGTTATATTGCCATACTCATCAGATGTATTCTTAAAAATCCACTTAGTTCCAATAACATTAACATTGTCAGGTCTAGGAACTAACTCTCATACTTCATTTATTTCAAACCGAACAAGTTCCTCTTGCATAGCGCTAATCCAGTATTCATCATCAATAGCCTCATTCACATTCTAAGGTTCAATCTTAGAAACAAAGCAGAGATTACCAATCATCTCCCGATAATTTACAGGTGCTTTTGGGCGAGTGCGCAAACCTTCACCAATGTCACCAATCACCTCATGAGCAGGCTGATTTTTCTGGATTCTTCTAGAAGGAATTCTTTGTTTTGGCAAGGGAGAAGGCTCTTTATCAAGAACAATGTCATCCACTTCGTCACCAACATCTATCCTGACATTAGTGCTTCCCGAGGGAATGTCGTCCACAATGTTATCAGCATCTGTCCTGAAATCTGTGTTACTAGAAAACACTTCATCTTCATCATTAGCACTTTTGGAATCATCATAATCATCATTAATCACTATATTTATGGATTCCATCATAGACTTAGTGCGTTTATTAATGACACGATAAGCCCGAATGTTTCTAGAGTACCCAAGAAAGATACCTTCATCGCTTTTGGGATCAAACTTGCGTCGGGGATCCCTGTCAACAAGAATATAACATACAGAGCCAAAGACATGGAAGTACTTAACATTTGGCTCCCCCCCCTCCCCCCTCCATATTTCATAGTGTGTGATATTAGTACCAGGGCGAATAGTAACTCTATTATGAATATGACAAGCCGTGTTGAGAGCTTCAGCCCAGAAGTGAAGAAGAATGTCTTTGGCCAGCATCATCACTCTAGCCATTTCCTGAAGGGTTCGATTTTTTTCTTTCCACAATCCCATTTTGTTGTGGTGTGATGGGGCAGAGAATTCATGGGCTAGTCCTTCTGCAATACATAAGTTAGTAAAGCTTATATTCTCAAATTCCCTCCCATGATCACTCCGGATTCTGACCACTTTGTCAATCCTTTCACCCTTTTTCTCTCTAAACTTTCTTGCATAAAGCTTCAAAAACAGCAAAAGTGTCAGATTTCTCACGGATAAAATCAACCTAAGTATACCTGGAGAAGTCATCCACACACACAAACACGTATATCTTCCCTCCAATACTATCAACCTGCATTGGCCCCATCAGATCCATGTGAAGAAGTTCCAGAGCCCCCGAGGTGGTAAGATGTTGCACCATCTTATGTGACTTCTTGACTTGTTTTCCAATTTGACATTCTCCACAGATCATTCCTTCAGTAATCTTTAGATCAGGTACACCGACTATGACCTTCTCAGATACAATTTTCTGCATGCTCATGAGATTCAAATGACCTAGCTTTTAATGCCATAGCATGGTTTCGTCTTCCTTGGACAAAAGGCAATTTGTGACCTGAGTGTTTGAGACAGGAGACCACATGTAGCAGTTGTCTCGAGATCTGATTCCTTTCATAAGCTCATCTTGTTTCTCGTTTATCACAACACACTTATCACGAGTAAAATTGACACGTAAGTTCAAGTCACAGAGTTGACTGATACTGATAAGGTTAGCAGTAAGACCTTCCACTAGTAAAGCTTCAGTTAAACAAGACAAACTAGGATAGTTGAGCTGACATTTACCAATAACCTCGTCTTTCACTCCATCGCCGAAGGTAACATGGCAATTAGAGTAGGGTTTTGCGTTGGTCAGGAAAGCATGAACACTCGTCATGTGACGAGAGCAGCCACTATCAAAATACTTATCGTTACCGGTGGAGGCACTCAGAGATGTGTAAGCAATATTGGCACGATAGGATGCATCTTTCACTCTCCATTCCAACCGGGAAGAGGGTTGACGATGATATAGAGCATGCATGTGGGAGGATTGATTCTGACGAAGATTCCTTCCATAAAGGCGATAGCAGAAAGGCTGGATATGACCCATTCGTCCACAATAATGGCAGATCCAACGAGGTCTGTTGACATGAGACCTGGTTGGTCCATGCAGATGTCTCTGATGTCGATTTTGAAACTTGTCATCACCACATGTCTGAGGCATTTTGCACGGCATTTGGCCAGCAGACTTCATGTTCTGTGACATGGAAGCACCATGAGTATAGCCAAGCCCCTTCATGTTCTTTGCTGGTTTTCCAATAGTCAGAATTTTATCAAGGCTGTCTGTGCTAGAGTTCATCATTCTGACGGATTTAATGATCTGGTCGAGTTCCATATTTAAGCGGCTGACTTCGCGCTTTAGATCAACAATGGTTTCTAAGAGTCTTGTCTTGTCTTCAATAAGAGATAAAATAAGTGCACTCTGCTTGTCAATAACCTGAGACTCTTCAACCCATTTAGTATGTAAAACATTGTAAGCATCATTCATAGCATCATCAGATAGTTCATCATCAGTAACAAATTTCTTTGAGGATTCAGCAGATACATCAATATGTTCAAGATTATAAGTAGGAACAGAGGCTGAAAAGGCAACAAAATTGCTTATCTGGTCAGAGTCACTATCTTCTTCTTCCTCATCAGATAGGGTGGCGTTGTATCCCTTTTTCTACTTTTTCAGGAAGTTTGGACAGTCCTTCTGCATGTGCCCAAGTCCTTCACACTCATGACACTGAATTCCTTTGCCATTTCCAGAGCGTTCACCGCTTCTGCCGTTTCTGTTAGAATTACCATTTTCTGGAACCTTTGCTGAAAGTTGTCTTTGACATCTTGAGAGACATTCTTCCCAGTCATCTTGTTGAATCTCTTCATGACACTGCTATAATTTTTGGCCAGCATAGCAATAGTATCATCAATTTCATTCTCAGAATCAGAGTATACCTGATCTTTCTGATCATGAACAGAGCTTTTGAAGGCCATTCCTTTGTGCTTCTTCTCCATCTTGGGAAGAGATAGCTCGAAGGTCATGAGGGATCCCATGAGTTCATCAAACTTCAGCGTTTGGAGGTCATGCACTTCTTCTATTGCAGTGATCTTCATTTTGAATCTTGGGCTTAGAGCCCTCAGGGTTTTCCTGACAAGATCTTCATCGGTCATAGGCTTGCCGAGAGAATAGGATTCGTTGGCAAGATCTCGAATACGCACATTGAAGTCGGCAACAGATTCATCTTCAAGCATAGTGAGTGCTTCAAAGTTTGTAGTGAGGTACTGAAGTTTCTGCTCACGGACTTTAGTGGTTCTTTCATAGGCAACAAAAATTATTTTCCAAGCTTCTTTGGCACTTGTGCACGTGTTTATTAGCCTGAAATTTTTTTATCAACCCCGTTAAATATAGCATTGAGTGCACGAGAGTTACCCAGAGCCGCCTCATCCTCTGTAGGACTCCAGTCCTTCTCGGGTTTGGGACCAGTCAGTCTCTTTGTCATCAACAGTAACTGGAGCTTCCCAACCATGAATTACAGCCTTCCAAGTTATGCTATCAAGAGATTTCATGAAAGCGCTCATACAGGCTTTCCAGTAACCATAGTTGGTTCCATCAACAACTGGAGAACGATTGACCGAGCCTCCTTGTCTGGAACTATCCATATGTGGTAATCAGAAAGAAATACCCAGGAAACCACCCAAAGATCTAGGTGTCTGCTCTGATACCAACTGAAATTCTGATTAGTCACAAAGAAAAAGATGTCGCACACAATGTGTTGACAATGTGTCTGATAACTTGCTTGAACACAGATAATGGATAAAAGAACAAACAGTGCGATAAGAAAATGACACACAGTATGGTTACCCAGTTCGGTGCCATATCACCTACGTCTGGGGGCACTCTGCAAGTGGAAATGATTTCACTATATAGTAGTCAATAGTACACACAAGGTCTTATATGATTACAACACAAATTCAACGCCCTAGAAATGATTACCACAAGTGAAAACCTAGACCAGGGACTCCCCCTGAATTTGAGATCCTCCTCAATTCCACTCTTCGAGCAAACGCCTATGCTCAAATGACTTCAGTCTTCAAACGATCGTGAGTCTTCAATCACGTGTACACAGAACCCAAATCTCACAGACACTCAATCTTTCTGGAATAGTGCTTGAGAGAATACCCACTCTTAACAAAACACAAAGCCTCCCAATCCGTCGGTCTTGCACGTCTAGGAGCTCTAAGTATTTTATCAAAAGCGTCAAAGCTGCTAAGGGGGGAGCGCAAGGCTTTTATAGCAGCTGTACAGACCTGGAAGTGTACCTAGGGTTTCCTTATCCATCCTCGCACGAAAATCACGCAATAAAGTCACCAGCGATGCAATCTGGCAAAACCTAAAAACTTGCCAGAAAAACGATCTGCACACAAAAGGAAGGATGTCTTACCGGAAGTAGAAACATGATGATCGATATCTTTCCAAACACCTTGCTCTGAAAAATAAAGCCAACAAATAACATAACAACATGAACTATATAAAATATTTGAATATTACATTTTAGATAATCATTAGGCTATTTATACCTTTTTTTATTAATTTTTTTGTTAACGGAAAGAAAATTAATTGTAGCCTTCAAAGTTTTGGGATTGATATTTTAGATATTAAAATCAGAAGATTTGGAAAATAGTCAATTTAAACGTTTGACATTTCTAAATAGCCAATGTTTGGTAAATCTTATGTAAATAACCATAAATAATGATCTGGCCTAATATATGGAGGTGTCTATTTATCTCATATTTATTTCTGTAAATACATGAAAATGACTATTTACCTATGATTAATTAAACGTTGGCTGTTTAGCAATACCAAACGTTTAAGTAGACTATTTTCCTAATGGACAGTACTAAAATTAGGCGGGTTATTATGAGCCTTGCGGAGGAGATATTTATAGTCGTCTATATAAAAAAATATTCAAGTTAAGGAAATTAAGATTATACGGTTAATATCTGGTGCGAAAAATATTTTGGATTACGTTAATAATAGATAAATAAAATTGTAAGTTTTATATGTAAAAAAATAAGAAAAAATAAATGGCTCAATCTTGAGATAGATATTAAAAAGTAAATATGTTATTTTGAATACTCTAAGAAACAAAATAATAATAATAATAATAATAATAATAATAATAATAATAATAATAATAATAATAATAATAACAATAAAGAGGCAATTAAATCACTAGCCCAATAGTCCAATAACCAAAATTTCTTTTTATTAAGAAAATAGTTTACCAAGCCGAAGTAAATTAATTAATTGATTAGGTCAATTTAATTTAATTAAAAAATCAAGTATTTGTTTTAATTAACCAATTCTCTACCTCTTTTTAAGGATTTAGCTCAAGTTTTATTTAATTAGAAAAGTAGCACCAAACCGAAGTTAATCAAATTAATTCTTCAGGTTAATTAATTTACTTCGGCTTGGTAGACTATTTTCCGAAGTAAAATAAATTAACATAACGAGTTAATTAATTTATTTCGTTATATTAGACTATTTTCTTAATAAAATGAAACTTTGGCTATTTTTAAAAAAAAATATGGATTTTTGGACTACTAATCTAATTGCCCCTAAAAAAATGAAATTTTGACTAAAAAACTTAAACGAATATAAAGAATCGGATAATTGCAATAAATTCAAAAATATAATACACGTCCATTTGAATAAAAGTATAACGGTTTCTTATATATGTCAGTCAACACAAATTACAAGAAAGCTACCTAATAAATGTATTTCTAAAAGAGTTCAATAATTTTTTACCAATAGAATAAAAACATAAAATTTAAGCATTACAAATATATTTCTGAAATTTAATAAAAATGTGAATATTCGTCGAAAAGCTTATAGTGACAACAAGATACAATTTATTAATGATTCAATCAAAGATTAAAACTTTTAAAATTGTATAGCAAATATATATGGTTTAACATATTCGATCAAAAATAAAAAATTGTATTGTGGGGCATTTTATATTAAAGGATAAAATATTATATATTTATTCAAGATGTGATTAACCTATAGTATAAATACAAGGATGATTTTTTTTTTCTTTTTAGTAATGAATAGTCGCTGCACGCCTGTTTGAAAAATTAAAAAATTTAACTTTGGATCAATGCCAAGAGTTAACTATTCCGGGCAAAAACAAGCTGTTACACCAGTGACATGATCAATAAATTATAACATTGCAGAAAATACAAAAGCACGTAGCAATCGAAATTTTATGTTATAACTTATCGATAACACCATTTCAAAGATTAATATGTTAAATTACAATATGAAGGAAGAAATAAAAATATTTAACCCACACATGGCATTCGTTGTCCACTCACCAAAAACAAAGTTAGTACATTGAAATACTGCTCAATATATTTATTAAAAAAAATACTGATCAATGTATTATTACAAAATGTTGTTAGGATTTTTGAATCCCTAAAATAATGCTAATTCAATTCAAGAGAAACAAAACCATAGATCTTAATAGCGGAAGCGTACCTGAATCCATTGATTGAAAATAAAAAACAGTGGTGGTCTTACAATTGCAGTTTGTCTGAGAGTCTGGAGTATTCTTGTTGATGGGGATACAAGAAAAAATCGTACGTTCTGCAAAAGGACCTACCCTGTTATTAGTAATTGCCTAATAACTGTTAGGCGGTTACTAATAACTATTGCTTATTTCTAATTTGGCCTCTCATCAAATTAGATTAGCACTTATGGTAGTCACATAATAATTTCATGACAAATATGTCCTTAAGTCACAAATTTTATTCAAAATTAGACCACATCAATTTTGAGTTAATTAATAATGACTCAACACATTTATTTAATAACATTAGTAGTCCCTAAAATTTTCTAACAATCTCCCACTGGACTACACATGTATAAAATTAATGTGGAAACCTTAGCGTGCAAAAATTGTTTGTCATTATTATGATGTGACATATTACAATCTCGTCCATCAATTATATCAATATAGGATCAAAGTTATTTTCGTTGTATCATTCACAACTAAACACGTCATTGGTCACATATATCAATATAATCAAATGACATAGATCAATCATGAATATGTGGTAGAAAAAATTATATGCAATGTGATCTATTCATACCAATTTTATCCGATCCTACTTTAAAGAGGTCAAAATTTATCCTGAATATGCAAAATGTAATAAACTAATACTATAAATCCTATCAGAAATAATAAATATGCGTGTTTACAAATAAGACAAACAAACATAAAGCACACAACATAAATAAAATAAACAAACAAACTCCCACCGAATCTAGATATCATGAAGCTCTACAACACTCATATGAGAAGTGTATTCGTGAAACACATTCGGTGGTAGACCCTTTGGAAGAGGGTCCGCTATCATGGAGTTTGTTCCTAAATGCTCTATGTAAATCTGTCAACTTTACACTCTTTCCTTAACAACTAAGAACATGATTTCGATATGTTTCGACTTCGTCGAGCTCCTGTTGTTGTTGGAATACGTTACGGCTGATTTATTGTCACAATATAACTTAAGCGGCCTTTCAATTCGTACCACAATACGCAGCCTCGTGACAAAATTCGTCAGCCATATACCATATGGTTGGATGCCTCATAACATGTTACGAATTTTGCTGCCATGGTGGATGAAGTTATAAGAGTCTGTTTTGCACTCTTCCATGATATAGCTACACCACCCAACAAATAGACATAGCCTGATGTGGATCTCCTACTATCTTGGCATCCCGCAAAATCGGAGTCAGAATAACCAATGATCTCTAAATGGTCTGACCTCCTATATGTGAGCATGTGATCTTTTGTTCTTTTCAAGTACTCATGACCCGTTTGGCTGCTTTCCAATGATCCATACCTGGATTGCTTAAGTATCTGTCTAAAACTCCAACAATATATGCAATATCCAGACGCGTACAAACTTGAGCATACATAAAACTTCCAACTGCCGAAGCATAGGGAATCTTTTCCATTGCTTGAATCTCAAGATTTCCTTTAGGACATTGATTGAGACTGAATTTGTCTCCTTTAGCGACAAGGGTGTCTCCTGGTTTACAATCATACATGTCAAATCTTTCAAGCATTTTATCGATGTAGCTCTTTTGTGATCATCCAAGTAAATCTCGAGAACAATCTAAGTAAATCTGGATTCCTAATACAAAAGATGCATCATCAAGATCTTTCATCTCAAAATGATTCGATCGAAATTTCTTAGTTTCATGTAACATGCATTTATCATTAGTGGCAAGTAGTATGTCATCGACATACAAAACTAGGAACATAAGTTTACTTCCATTGAACTTATGATACACACAATCATCAACAACGTTCGTCTCAAAACCATACGAGAGAATCACTTGATGAAATTTGTGGTACCATTGAAGGGAAGCTTGCTTTAGCCCATAAATGGATTTTGTCAATTTGTAAACCATCTTTTTGGGGTCTCCCAACACAAAGTTTTCAGGTTGCACGATATAGATTGTTTCTTCAATGTCTCCATTAAGAAATGCTGTCTTGACATCCATTTGATGGAGTTCATATCAAAATGTGCAACAAGTGTCATGATTGTCCGAAAAGAGTCCTTTGATGAGACCGTAGAAAAAGTCTCTTTAAAGTCAATCCCTTCCTTTTGAGTATAACCTTTAGCTACAAGACAAGCCTTATACCTCTCCACATTACCCTTCGAATGCCTTTTGGTTTTAAAAATCCATTTGCAACCAATAGGTTTCTTTCCTTCAGGCAATGGGACAAGTTCCCAAACTTTATTGTCTTGCATAGACTCATACTCTTCATTCATCGCTTCAATCCACTTTATAGAGTTTGAATTATTCATGGCATTTTGGAAGTTGACAGGATCATCTTCAATCATACTGCAACCATCCTCATTTTCTAAAAGAAAAACTATGTAATCATCTGGTATAGCATTTCTTCTTTCTCTAGTGGATCACCGCAAAGGCACTTGATCTTGAGGTTGTTGAGTTTGTACCTCGGGTGGCTGAATGACAATGTCTTGTTGCTCTTGATCAATGACAAGAAAGGAATCCTGAACATTATCAAAAGTAATTGGAATATGAATTAAACTTTCATCAATAGGAATTGTTGAATTCGACTCCTCCTGAAAGACAAAACCTTTTTCTTTATTTCTCTCACCAAACTCAATATCCTCAAAGAACATTGTAGTTCCCATCTCAAAGATTGTCTTAACTTTAGGATCATAAAACTTATAACCCCTTGATCACTCAGGGTACCCAATAAAGTACCTGCTTACTGTTTTGGGATCCAATTTCCTTTCACTCGACCTATAAGGCCTTGTTTCAGCAAGACAACGCCAAATATGGAAATGCTTTAAACTAGGCTTTTGCCTGGTCTAAAGCTCATAAGGTGTTTTGACAGCGGCTTAAGTTGGTACCCTATTTAAAATGTAGGCTGCGGTCTTGAGTGCCTCTCCCCAAAGTGATTCTGGTAAGGTTGAATGACTAATCAAACTCCTTACCATATCCTTAAGAGTTCGGTTTCGTCTTTCAACAACATCATTCATTCTGGGCGACCCATGCATAGTGTACTGTGGGACGATACCACACTCATCTAGGTATCTGGCAAAGGGTCCCAAACGTTGTTCACCTGAGCCGTTATATCTACCATAGTATTCACCACCACGGTCAAATTTGACATTCTTTCTCCTTTTGTTGAGTTGGTTTTCAACTTCAGCTTTAAATTATTTGAACACGTCCAATACTTGGGACGTTTCATGAATCAGAAAAATGTATGCATATCTTGAATAGTCTATAAATGATACAAAATATTGTTGACCATTCCAAGAAGGAGTAGAAAATGGTCCACAAATTTTCGTATGTATCAACTCTAAGACGTCTGTTTCCCTTAATGCACCCAATTTCTCCTTTATAGTCTGTTTTCCTTTTATACATGCAACAAAAACATCAAAGTCCGAAAAATCAATTTGATCCAAAATTCCTTTGGAAACAAGCCTTTCAATTCTATTTCTAGAAATGTGACCTAATCGCTTGTGCCATAAAGAACTTGAATTCTCATTGCTTAATTTGCGCTTAGTACCACGTGATTCCACATTCAAGGTTTCATTGTAAGAAACAACAGTTTCAAACATATAAAGATTGTCTTAAATAACAAGTGAACCGGTCCCAACAACTTTAGAATTAATAGATAAACTGAACACACTGTCTTGAAATGAACAACAATATCCTAATTTGTCCAAACAAGAAACAGAAACCAAATTTCGTCTAAACGACGGTACAACAAAAGTATCTATTAAATCCAAGTAATAACCAGTACTTAATAACAATCTAAAATGCCTAATTGCTTCCACATCTACTGACTTTCCATCACCAACATAGATGCGTCTCTCGGCATCACTTGGCCTTCGATAGCTCAGGCAACCCTGCATCGAAACACTTATGTTAGAAGTAGCACCAAAATCTAACCACCAAGTGTTTCTAGGTACTGAAGCCAAATTAACCTCAGAACAGACTAAAGCAAGGAAAGTACTTTTCTTCTTACGCCATATGCGATACTTAGGACATTCCTTCTTCCCGTGTCCATGCTTCTTGCAAAAGAAACAACCCTCTAGAAGATCCTCTTGGGCTTGTTTCTTTAGTGCTGGACTTTTATCTTTAGCAGCCTCATTCTTCCTCTTGAGATTCTTACTTTTAGAGGTACTTGCCAAATGAGCACTGTCAGTCTTATCTTGCTTCAATCTTTCCTCATCTTGAACACAAAATGAAATGAGCTCGTTAAGAGACCATTTCTCTTTCTGGCAGTTATAACTGACCTAAAATTGACTGAATTTAGGAGGGAGAGATATAAGGACCAAATGGACAAGCAAGTCATCCGATAACTCAAGTTTGAGTCCTTTCAACTTTGAAGCAATATGAGACATTTCCATAATGTACTCCCTTGTGTTTTCATTGCCCTTGAACTTCATTGAAATAAGCTTCTTTAAAAGAGTGCTTGTTTCAGCCTTATCGCTCTTTTCAAAGCCCTTTTCGATTTCGGCTAGAAAATCTTTGGCATTGGTGATCTCTTCAGACACCGCACCCCTGAAAGCTTCAGGTATGCCGCGCTTGATGATCATAGGACTCATTCAGTTAGAACGGTCCCACTTCTCATAGATCCGCCTATCATCAGCAGAACTAGCATCCGTAATAGAAGTCGGCTTATCCATTCTAAGCGATAAGTCAAGATCCATGCAGCCAAGAACAATCATCATGTTCTCATTCCAATCCTTAAAGTTGTTACCATTAAGGACCGGAACCGAATTGAGATTAGCAGATACAGTAGCAACAGCTGAAATAGAACAATACAATCACATAAGCACATATACACATAAATTTAACCTTAATAAGTAATAAAATTCAAATAATGGTAAATCTCATCCCAAGATACCTAATGCAACATCAGCAATACCAAATCTTTTGACAATAATTTTAATTGCTAACGATATTTTTGTTGTAATGATCAAACATTAACAATAAGGCTTGTCAAATAATTAATCTATCTTTGGATCGATCAATTATTCACAAGTAAAACTTTACTATCATTACATGCTTATCATTACAAATATGTATATGTAATTTGGCCAGTCACTAATCTTCCTTTAGGTCGATTAGTATCCGCATAAATTAACACATACACAACATCCAAAATTCTTCATAAATAATTTACACAAGAGAGGTCACTTTGACGACATTTTTGTTTCAATTATTTATTAGGAATAATGGACACTTTTATGTATAATATACCATTAATTTGAATAATAGAAGCTTAATGTCATATATATGCATTAATGTATAAAAAAAAAATATTAATGCACTGACTTCTTATAAACCATGCCTAAATATCACATTGACTACCAACAAAAAAAAATTATAAGGGCATCAACGTGAGAGTCATAAAGATGTCATATGCGACAAAGTTTAATAACACAAAACTGATACTTTTGTGTAATCGCAAATAGCCAAACAACTATATCGCAAGGCAAACAACCACTTTTATTTTCTAAAAAAAAAACAATATCGCAAATTGAATTGCCAAACACCAACAACGCAAAACTCAATTGAATATAAACACAATACATCACATTGCGATGATCATATACCCACAATTAAAGTCCACCGAAACCATATTATGAAGTCCATCAATAATTCAATATGCTATACACAGATCAATGCCGAATCACAACACCACACATTAGGCAAAGACGCAATTGAAAACCAAAACCAAAATTTGCATGTGCACCGAAATATGGTAACGACTAAGATTATAAAATACTTTTATCATCCGTATCACATCGATCATAATCGACGATAATAAAAAGAAATCTCAAGAATTGAAAATTTGGAAGGGGCTCAGATACCAATTGTTAGGATTTTTGAATCACTAAAATAATCCTAATTCAATTCAAGAGAAACAAACCATAGATCTCAATAGCGGAAGCATATCTGAATCCATGGATTGAAAATAAAAAACAGTGGTGGTCTTCCAATTGCAGATTAATGTTGAGAGCCTGGAGTATTCTTGTTGATGGGGATACAAGAAAAGATCGTACGTTCTGCAATCAGGGACCCACCCTATTATTAGTAATTGCCTAATAACTGTCAGGCAGTTACTAATAACTATTGGTTATTTCTAATTTGGCCCATCATCAAATTAGATTAGCACTTATGGTAGCCACATAATAATTTCATGACAAATATGTCCTTAAGTCACAAATTTTATTCAAAATTAGACTACATCAATTTTGACTTAATTAATAGTGACCCAACACATTTATTTAATAACATTAGTAGTCCTTAAAATTTTCTAACAAATGTTAGCATGTGGAGACTAAATAAATCACAAACATCTACTGTAAATTAAGGATCCAAAGAAGAGCATAATATATCCATTCAAAGAACATCGCAACGTAACAAAAGCCAATCATTTCCACACACACACACACACATCCCTTTTATTCAATTATAGTATGTCAAAATTATTTCTTATATTTGCATATTCTTTTTAGTCTCATGCTTCTCATCAATCCTCTCCCAAAATCTCCACCCATTAGACCCTCTAACCCCATCTGAATTTAACCTAATCCGAACTCTAGCTCTAGAATCCTATCCAAGCGAGCCTAACAAGCGAAACCTCACTTTCCAATACATAGGCCTAGGCAAGCCTGAAAAAAGAGCAGTTTTCGAAAGGTCGGTACAAAATGCAAACCCTAGAGCTAATAGTGGAGTTTTGAAACCGTTCCTTTGTCTCCCAAAAGGTCTACCTCGTAAAGGGGTACTCGATGATCCCATTTTCCGATCAAGACGAGGCAAATAAGCTTTCATTGTCTTACGCACCATTCAGAGATCGGTTACAAAGCGTGTGCTTGATGTTTCGAAAGTATTTTGCGCTACTTATACGAGGGATTCGTTTGGGGAGGACAACTACGGGAGGGAGATAAAAGTGGAGTGTTTTGATCCCAATGGGACGGCCAACATGTACGTAACGCCACTCGAGAGAGTAGTTATTGTGGTTGACCTAGATTTGATGAAGATAATTGGGTACATTGATCGGATTAGGGCTCCAACTACAAAACACGAGGGGACAGATTTTCATGTTTTTGACGATGAAGCCTTCTTTTGGGGCAAAACTTAACAACGTAGGCATGGTGACACCAAAAGGACCCAAGTTCAAGATTCGCGGACACACTATTGGGTAAGTAAACTTGTACACTCATATTGTTAAGGAAATATCCAAATGAGGCCCACAAGAGGGCCTGGTCTAAGCCGAAGCCAAAGAAGCCCATCAGAAGCGGGCCTGTGAAGACATTTGAAAAAAGACCAAAAAAATGTCATGTACGCATCACACGCGCTACGCCAATGAGAAATCCTATGTTTGGCGCGCGCAACCTTCAGTCCGTGTCACACGTGCAACCAGACGCGCGCCACACCTAGTGTGGTTAATCCTAGTTGAAGTACCTATTGTTCATGGTCTATGAAAGTATGTGACATAAAATTTTAATTATATGTGTATGAATATATATATATATATATATATATATATATATATATATATATATATATATATATATACACACATTAGATTTAGTAATAATTACTCTAACTTTTTTCTTTTATGGGTGTGTAATGTGCAACTGTGCGTACAGAATATACTTAATACATATGTAATTTTTTTTATTCTTATTAATATGAAAATTCTTTTTAATTTATAATGTAAACTATATTTTCTTTGTGTATTAGTTTTTTTTTTGTGAATCAAACATATACGCACATGAATTATATTATATATATGTGTGTGTATATATGCACACACGTAGAAATTTATTTTGTGAAGTAATTTGTATAGCTTTAGTGACTATATTAACAAAATAATGAAGTTTACATTTATATATAGACGATTTTTTAAAAATCAAAAGGGAATGATATATTTTATGCAAGTAACGTAAAGAAATGTAATGGTAATATATTATCAGAAGTTTTAATCACATATTGTGTCATAGATGTTGATTTTATACGCTCTATAGTGAGACTTTAATTGCTCTCTGATTGGCAACTGCTACATAAAATTTTATAACGTAAATTATATTAAATGGAGAGACAAGAGGTTTTATAATTTTGAAGTAAAAAATTTCTTTGTTCCTCTCGTACATTTCCTCCTTATTCCCTTACTTCCTTAAAAAGGAAAAAAAAACAAAAAAAAAAGCTCTAGCTCCTGATAATTTTGAGGCGTTTAGGACTATTGTTACAACCAAACTCTTTCAGTAATCTTGTTTTTTGTTATGTATGTTTTTTGTTATGTATGTTTTATGTATGAAATTACACTTAAACCTATTTTGTTTTATGTTTTATCTATGCATATTATTTTAATCTCTAATTTTTATACATGAATATTAAAGATCTTTTCAGTATGTGTTTAAAATTTCTTGATTTTTAGATGAACGAATTTTATTATGAAAATTGTTTACAATTAGTGCGTTGTTTCAAAAAGTGTGGTTTTGTATATTTTTTAAAATAGTTACAAAACGTTTTTTGGTCTGAAATTTTTCTACAAGATACTTTTATGTGTTTTTTTATATGATAAAAATTTTATGAGTTTTTAATCAGGGAAAATATATCAAAAATTTATTTTTTTTACCGGTGCATATATCGTTTCCAGAATGTGTATAAAAACTATTTTCCCACGATATACCTTTATTTTAGTTTCATTATTTTTAAATCCTTTTTTAGTTAGACCATAGATGAAGAAAACGTTCAAAATAATTTTTACGAGCTTCTGAAATTTTTCCATAATTTTTCTCTAAAATTAATGTTTTGCCGAAACCCTGGGGCAAATGGTATTTTCGTCTTTTCAATTACGAGTCATGTCTTTGAGTTTTTCCAGAAATTTTGTTACGTACAGAAGTGTTTATGAGAACCTAATTGTTATACCTTCAACTAGGCTTTGAGTCGAATAGCTTTTCCAATAGTCCAAAAGTCTAAGGTCGTATGTTCTAAAAAAGGTGAGAATAATCTCACTACAACACAGATTTGTTCAAAATTAAATATGATGAGTGTGTGATCTGAATTTATTGGTATGCGTTAGGTGATTGTTTGTTTGATATATTTATGTGTGTGTTTATGTGTTAGTGAGTGGATTGTGGTGATTAAGATATGCACAAAACAAATGAACTATCGTACAAGCTCAAATATGTACTAGTGCTTGAAAATCACAATGGTTATCATTTAATGCCCGGATCGGTGGCAAGTCCACTTCTAACAAGTGAAGAATATCCACATATCTGGGCAGGTTTTACTAACTACAATATTTGGGTTACGCCTTATAACAAGAGAACGTTACAATTAGGTTATGATAAGATATCAGATGTTTCGTAATTCTCAGAACCAAGTTGCAAAACTTGTAAAGGAAGTTTTCCTGAATTGTAATGAACACGATAAACCAGTGTAATCTATTTTGGACCAAAGGGCTGTACAATTTGATAGACGAATAACTCTGAGAAACGAATATCAATACAAATTCAAGGTTCGCATTATCGTTACCGTTACCATACCGGGACTTTAATTTTGGGGTGAAGTGTTTACCGGAAGAGAAATCGAAGGGGTATTTAGACAACAAAAAGGAAATCGGTACTGGTAGGGAAACCACTTACAGTAGAGGAAACCGATAAAAAAAATGTGGGAAATCGATGGGTATTTAGACAAATATTTTGCAAAAATAAACATAATCATTAATAAACTTCCTTCATAAAAAATCCAATTTGAATCACCTCATCATATTCTATTCGGTAAAGATCCTTCTTTATCTTATCTACGTGTTTTTGGTTGTTTATATTTCGCCAAAAAGCATGAATATCTATCATAAATTCGATGAATGTGCAAAATATGGCATATTTGTTGGGTATTCTCATGTTCAAAAAGGCTATCTCATTTATGACCCTCAAACTCATAAAATTTACGTTTCACATGATGTAGTGTTTCATGAAGCAATATTTCCACATCATGATGTCCCTCACCATTTTGATGATCTTCACATCACTTTTGCACCTCTAAATGAAGAATTATTACAAATAAATATATATTCACCTGATAGAAATGTCAATGATTCTGATCACCCTTCAGCTTCTAACGACTCGAATGTATCTCGTAAAACTTCTGAACGGCCTCGTCGTCACCCAAAACTCTTCCACCAACTATCCGTTAGCATATTTCTTTTCACTTTCTCATCTTAGCCAATCTCACAAAAGTTTTCTTATTAAATTTTGTTGAGAATAATAAATTTCACTCTTTTTATAAAAAAAAAAATTAAATCTTCTCGCTGGTATGATGCCATGGAAAAGGAAATTCTTGCCCTCTAATCCAATAATACTTGGACTCAATCAAATATCATTCTGACGGTGGCATAAAGCATTATAAGACTCATTTAGTCGCTAAGGGATATACCCAAGTCGAAAGAATAGACTATCATGATACATTTGCTCCCGTTGCTAAATTGGTAACGGTTTGACTTTTACTCTTCATTGCTTCTTATAAGAATTGGTCTCTACATCAACTTGATGTTAACAATGCGTTTCTTCAAGGTGACTTACGTGAGGAAGTCAACATGAAACTTCCTCTTGGTTTTGCAAATAATACAGATAATGTGTGTAAGCTCCAAAAATCTATATATGGTTTGAAACAAGCCTCTCGTCAATAGTTTGCTAAATTTTCTTCTACTGTGCAAAACGTGTGTTCAAACACTCTCTTTCTGATTGTAGTCTTATCACTAATAACTGCAATGATGTCTCTCTCTTTTTTGTTCTCGTCTGCGTCGATGATTTCATGTCACATGAAGTAATTCAAAAGCTATTTTTTACCTCAAAACCTTCCTCGCTCAGTCCTTCTCGATTAAGGATCTCGGGCCCTTACGATATTTTTTAGGCATTGAGGTGTCTCGTTCCAAGAAAGGAATCTTCCTCTGTCAGCGCAAATATACTCTAGACATTCTTAAAGACTCTTGAATGCTTAGTTCTCGACCATTCCTTTTTCCCTATCCGATAATTTAAAGCCTAATGATGGGACTCATCTTCCCGATCCGATAATTTATCGTCACCTTATTGGTCGTCTCTTATATTTAACTATGACTCGACCGGACATTCAATATGATGTCAACTCTCTTAGTCAATTCCTCCAAACTCCACACTCTAGTTATCTCAATGTCATTCATCGTGTTCTTATTACCTTAAAGGGTATATTGGAAATGGGCTTTTTCTTTCATCCACAAGTTGTCTTACTTTAAAGGGGTATTCCGACTCAAATTGGGCTAGTTGTTCGGTTAGTGACGATCTACGACATAATATTTCACGATGTTAGGTGATAGCCCAATATCTTGGAAGTCCAAGAAACAACCGACAGTGTCTCGTTCTTTCACTTAGGCTGAATATAGAATTCTGGGTTGTATTCTCAGTTTGTTAGCTTGTTAGTTTGTTTCCTAGTCTTTAGGGTTGGTTAGAATAAATAGCTTGTTTGTTAAGCTACCTATGTTTAAGCAATTAGTTATGTTTTTTTTCTCGGTTGTAATTTGTATAAATCTGATCATGTTTGATCACGTTAGTTAGATTGAGAATTTCTCCATATCACTCTCAAATTTCTACATGGTATCAGAGCGGTGTTAACATCTGATCAATATGACAAAATATGGTCAAACCCACACCCTTGCCTCTTCTTCTGAAACACCAACCTTAAACACATCCATTGCCGACCAAAACCCACACTCCATCACCAGTCACAAACTAAATGGCCAAAATTACCTTCAATGGTCCCAGTTTGTTCAAATGTTCATCTGTGGCCGCAGCAAAGACGATCACCTCACCGGAGAAGCCAAGGCGCCGAAGATAGATGACCCTAAATACAGAATATGGAAGGCCGAGAATAGCATGGTCATGTCGTGGCTGATCAATTCCATGACACCGAAGATAGGAGAAAATTTTCTTCTCTATGCAACTGCCTCAGAAATCTGGGAATCAGCTCGAGTCACATTCTCAGATTCTGAAAACACGTTTGAGCTATTTGAAACTGAGAATCTCTTTCACGACTTGAAGCAAGGAGATTCCTCAGTTACTCAATATTATAGCAATCTAACAAGACTTTGGCAACGTATTGATGTTTATGATCAACACAGGTGGAGCTGTCCTGGAGACTCAGCCCTCTATACCAAAATCTTGGAAGCAAAACGTGTCTTT
This sequence comes from Urtica dioica subsp. dioica, assembly GCF_054948205.1. Taxonomy (NCBI): domain Eukaryota; kingdom Viridiplantae; phylum Streptophyta; class Magnoliopsida; order Rosales; family Urticaceae; genus Urtica; species Urtica dioica. The sequence goes on from NC_142761.1 coordinate 4,715,270, forward strand.
AAGCTCTTATCAGGCCTCACCAAGGAGCTAGACAAAGTGAGGGGGAGAATCTTGAGCATCAAGCCACTACCATCTCTCCGGGAAGCATTCTCGATGGTCAGACATGAAGAGAGCCGCCGGAAACTCATGATGACAAGTCATCTCTCATCATCACCAAATCTTCATGATGGCTCGGCGCTGATCGCTCACGAAGAATCACAAGCCTTCATCGCCAAGGCTCCCTACAACAAGTCTAAGAAGGGACGTCCCTATTGTGATCACTGCAAGAAATCCGGGCACACACGGGAGACCTGCTGGGAAATTCATGGCAAGCCACCCAACTGGAAGCCATCAAGGTACTCAAAAGATCGGGACACTCAAGCCAACTCAGCCTCAACCAGTCCTTTCAGTCCTGAACAATTGGAGATTCTCACCTGTCTCATCCGGAAGGCCACTCAACCAGCTGATTCATCTGCTCCTGGCTCAACCGGATTGATGGCTCAAAGAGGTACTCTCACTCAAGCCATTAAAGCCTTAACAGCTTTTCACGCGACTACAAGCCTCTCTAGTGTGTGGATCATGGATTCTGGTGCATCGGATCACATGACCAGCAATCTCAATCTATTCTCCAACTACACACCGAGTGATGAGTGTTTGTATGTCACTATAGCTGATGGCTCAAAGATGTTAGTAGCAAGAAGTGGATCTGTAATAGTTTCTCCACAACTCACACTCAAATCAGTCTTGCATGTGCCACAATTACACTGCAATCTTCTTTCAGTTCACAAAGTGATTAAGGATTCATGTTGTCTAATCATTTTTTTATGAAATGTCTTGTTCTATACAGGGAAAGAGCTCAGGGAAGACGATTGGCAATGCTGAGATGTGTGGTGGGCTCTACCTCCTCAAGACCAACACAGACTCCCACAAAGTAGCCTCAACCTCAATCTTGCAAAATAAGTCAGCCTCCTCTCAAAATGATAGGGGTATCATGATGAATCACTATCGGCTAGGTCATCCCAATTTCATGTACCTCAAGAAACTGTTTCCAAAATTGTTTATCAATAAAGATGCAAGCTTATTTTAGTGTGATGTGTGTCAATTATCCAAGCATACTAGTAGCACCTATAGTCCTAGGAAATATATATCCTCAAAACCTTTCTCCACCATACATAGTGACATTTGGGGTCCTTCACGTATGAAAAATGTAAATGGGGCTAGGTGTTTTCTATCCATTATTGATGATCATACTAGGCTTCGCTGGGTGTATCTTATGAAAGAAAAATCTGAGACTAGCTCTATTATAATCCAATTCCATAAAATGATTAAAAATCAGTTTGCATCAGAGATTCAGATTATTCACTCAGATAATGCCAAGGACTACTTTAATTCTCAACTCAACCAGTATTTCCAAGAACATGGCATCATTCACCTTAGTTCATGCGTCCAGACACCTCAACAAAATGGGATAGCAGAGAGAAAAAATAGACATTTGTTAGAAGTAGCCATGACTTTAATGTTCACATCTCAGGTGCCTAAATACCTTTGGGGGGAAGCCATCTTAACAGCAACCTATCTGATCAATAGAATGCCTTCTAGGGTCCTAAAATTTAGAACCCCTTATGAGATCCTCTATGAGTCATTCCCTAACACTCAGCTCATATCTACTATCTCTCCTAAAATCTTTGGATGCTCAGTTTTTGTTCACATATATGATCACAGTAAGCTGGACCCTAGGTCCATAAAATGTATCTTTATTGGTTATTCATCTGCACAAAAGGGATACAAATGTTACTCACCACAAAATAAGAAAACCTATATATCCTATGATGTAACATTTCATGAAAATATGCCCTTCTTTGCCAAGCCTGAAAGCCTGACCACACTACCTCATGAAAGCCAAGATCCAAACACAACCCTTGAACCAATAAGCCTCACAGAAACTATTCCTAATCCATACACCGAGCAAATCCCAAACCAAGCTGACCCTCATCCAGACCATATGCCTCAAAAAGACCACACAATTCAGCATTCCATGAGGCTTCTCCGACTCAATCCCCAACGAGAACAGATGAGTCAAAATAAGGTAACATGAGTCATGATTCATCTATACTGATTGATACTGAGTGTGTAACAGATGAGCTTGATCTTCCAATTGCCTTGAGAAAGCCAACGCGTGCCTGTGGCCCTTACCAAATTCAAGATTTCATATACTATGGAAATCTGTCCACACAATACAGGGCATTCGTGACTAAATTGGATCAAGTCTCTATACCAAACACGATACAAGAAGCTATGACAAGCCCTGAGTGGAGACAAGTTGCAAATGAAAAGATCAATGCACTCAAGAAGAACAAGACATGGAGCATTGTGGACCTGCCAAGAGGGAAGAAAATAGTAGGGTGCAGATGGCTATTTACCGTGAAGTACAAGTCAGACGGCACTATTGAAAGATACAAAGCTCGCCTAGTTGCTAAAGGATACACACAGTCTTATGGGATCGATTACCAAGAAACATTTGCACCGGTGGCTAAGTTAAACACAATCCGCGTGATAATGTCAATCGCAGCTAACTTGGATTGGCCACGGCTTCAGTTAGATGCGAAAAATGCCTTCCTCAACGGCACTCTTGAAGAACAAGTCTACATTGACTTGCCTCCAGGATTTGAAGGAAACAGGTCAAAAGATTCAATGTGTCATCTCCACAAATCCCTCTACGGACTCAAACAAAGCCCAAGAGCTTGGTTCGACCGCTTCACTCAAATTCTCAAATCCTGTAAGTACTCTCAGAGCCATGCTGATCACACATTGTTCACAAAACACTCAGATCATGGAAAATGTACGAACTTAAGTGTTTATGTGGATGATATATTCCTTACTGGGGATGATCAAGAAGAGATAATAAAGCTCAAGGCAGTCTTGGCGACAGAATTTGAGGTGAAAGACCTTGGAGAACTCAGGTACTTCTTGGGAATGGAAGTTTCACGATCCAAGCTCGGAATCACAGTGTCACAAAAGAAATACACACTTGATCTGCTCAAAGAAACAGGTATGATTGGCTGCAAACCCTCAGACACACCAATGGATTCTATAGCTAAATTGAACAAGAGGAATTCCGAGACAGGAGTAGGCAAAGGCCAATAGCAAAGACTTGTTGGAAAACTTATTTATTTGGCTCACACTCGACCAGATATAAGTTTTTCAGTGAGTATAGCTAGTCGGTTTATGAATGATCCATCTGAGGAACACCTAGAGGCTGTGATGAGAATCCTCAGATACCTCAAATCCTCACCAGGAAAGGGATTGCTGTTCAAGAAACACAACTGCCGTGAGATTCAAGTCTTCACCGACCCAGATTGGGCTGGATCAAAGACTGACTCTCGATCAACTTCAGGCATGTGCTCATTTGTATGGGGAAACCTTGTCACGTGGAGAAGCAAGAAACAATAAGTGGTGTCAAGAAGCAGCGCAGAGTCAGAACTACGATCAGTGGCTCATGGAGTATGTGAAGAAATTTGGTTGAAGAAATTACTTGAAGACTTAAAGGTTCAAGTCAATGGTCCAGTAAAAATGCTCTGTGACAACAAATCCGCTATAAGTATAGCTAAGGATCCAGTTCAACATGATCGCACAAAACACGTTGAAATTGACAGACATTTCTTGAGCGAGAAGATTGAAGTAGGAACCATCTCCATGCAGTACGTCACGTCTCAGAACCAAGCTGCAGACATTCTCACCAAACCATTGCCACGACAACCCTTCATAGAAAACTGTTCCAAGCTTGAGTTGATCGACATCTACCACCAAGCTTGAGGGGGAGTATAGAATTTCGGGTAGTATTCTCAGTTTGTTAGCTTGTTAGTTTGTTTCCTAGTCTTTAGGGTTGGTTATAATAAATAGCTTGTTTGTTAAGCTACCTATGTTTAAGCAATTAGTTATGTTTTTTTTTCTCGGTTGTAATTTGTATAAATCTGATCATGTTTGATCACGTTAATTAGATTGAGAATTTCTCCATATCAATCTCAAATTTCTACACTTAATATAGATCATTAGCCGCCATCACTGCCGAATTACAATGGCTTAAATTTCTTCTCTATGATCTAGGAGTTAATCTCACTGCTCGAATTCATGTCTATTGAGACAATCAATTAGCAATTCATATCGCTAAAAATTTTGGTTTTCATGATCGCACAAAATATATTGAAATTGATTGTCATTTTGTGTGTGAAAAAAATCACATCGGGCCTTATGTCACCCTTATACATATGTTCCATTGATCAACTTGCCGATCTATTTATCAAACCACTTGGAGCAGACATTTCATCGTTTTTTAAGCAAGATGAGTGTCATGGACATATCTTCGCCAACTCAATCACAAATCACGATTTTGTATTACTGTTACTTTATTCATTCATTTTTATATTGCGTCTGTAGTTTGTACAATTGCTATATATGTAACAGGACAGGAATTGTATTAATAAAATTTATTCAGAGCTTTACCTTTTCTCAGTTATATTTTTTCAAATCTCTCTTATTTTATTTCTTTAATAATAAGAAAACAATTAGGTTATTATATGCACTTTTGATACCGACTCCGTACCAATTTTTTTAAAAAACAAGAGTGATTCCTAAAAAAAAAAAAAAAATAAAAAAAAAAAAAAAAAAAAAAGCTCACGACTTTCCGGTTTAAGTTCGGGATTTTCCAACACGTAAGAATTACACGCGCGTACGATCTTATATTTTCAAGCTGGTTTGCACTCTGTTGAGTTTGTGGGCTAAATATAGCTAATATATATTCTCCTAGTTAACGAAAAGCTACGCAGATTAATTCACAAGTTTTATTCTCTTAAGTCAAAACTAGGTTTAAAGTAGGGTTGGCAATTTGGACCGTACACGAGACACGGCACGGTTACGACACGGTGTAAATGAGTTTGGGTCGACCTTAAATGGATCTGGGTCCATCCGTGTCAAACACGAGTAACACGATTAAATAACGGGTAAACACGACACGAACACGACAACCCGTTGGAACCCAATTAGACACGAATATTAAATGGATTGTTAATGGATAAACACGATCAAGACTCACAATGACCCAATGGATTGTGTTTGAACTTCTCTTTTGTATTAAAAATATTATGTTAGTGGCTTAGTTGATTATATGGAGTATTTTTATTAATTACTTATTCTAACTAATTTGTTATTTAATTTGATTTAGAGAATTTCAATATTTTGAAGTAAAAATGTCTAAGGGCCTAAACCGATTCACGTGTTCAAATGAGTTTAGTGGTCTAAATGGGTCTGTGGGTTTAAGTGGATTCGTGGGTTACATGGTCCATTAAAACACGATTAATAAATGGGTCTTAGTGGGTTGGGTCTGGGTTTGGCAAAAACATCGTGGGTCGGGTTTGGGTTTTGCTCCTAATCACGATTAATAAATGGGTCGGGTCAGGGTCTGTCAAAAAATACATGAAAACGAATAAGACACGGCACGAACACGACACGTGACACGAATTGCCACCCCTAGTTTAAAGAGTCAAACTCCAACTACTACCGAACAAGGATTAAAATCTCGCGCGAGATGGGGGTATCTCGCGCGAGATCTCGCATTTTGGAAGTCTGTGAGAGAGGTACGAGTATATCTCGCAATTTTAGCTAAATCTCGCGAGATCTCGTGCAACTTCTCACGTTATAAATACCCTCGTTTCTCGTCCGGGTGTAATGTTATTTTGCTCGTTTTTCCCTCATTTCCGCGTTCTTTCCGTATGAGAAGAAGAGAAGCTGAAGATTCGTTTCTCGCGCGATCGAAGACCAAATCTGTGTAGATCTCGCCGGATCTCGCGCGGAAGGGTCATTTCTCGTTCGGTGGAGGCGTAAAGTTGCTCAAATCTCGCCGTGTACCGCGTCTTCCGCGGGGTAAGCTTCAAAATTTGATTTTTTTTTTAATGGATTGTTGAGTATTTTTGAATGGATTGTTGATATGGATTTATTATAATCCGAATTTAGGTAGTAATTTTGAATAATTTGATGATGTTTTTAATGTTGATTGGGATGAGTTTTTTTTATTCCGAATTTGGGCAATAATTTGAATAATTTGATGTTGTTAATGTTGATGTTGTTTTGATTTTGAAATGTGTTTTTTTTCATCCGAATTTATGAAGTAATTTATTTGATTATATGTTGTTGTTAATGTTTGATGTTGTTTTGAAATGAGTTTTTTTTTATCCGAATTTAGGTAGTAATTTATTTAATTAGATGTCGTTAATGTTGATGTTGTTGTTTTGTGTGTGAACTCTCTATTATGTGTATCTGTATTTGTTTTCTTTATTTAGTGTGACTTTGTTTGAAAACTCTCTATAACATGTGTATTGATTTGTACTCTATTTAGAATTTTATGTATGGAATGTTGAAAACTTTATTTTAAAATTTAATTTTTTGTGTATCCTAAATTTATACAAAATCTTAATTAAAAAGTTGTTCAAATACCTCGCGGAATACCCTTTTTTGGACAGCATATCCCGCGGAATGCGGTATACCACACGGTACGAGATACCCCGAACGTTCATCAAATACCACGAGATATCACGGTACGGTACGAGATATCCCCAAAATTAAAAGTGCGGTACGTCCGCGAGATGCGAGATTTTAATCCTTGCTACCGAATACTTAAGTTGACCTTGATTATTAATTATAACTGGTCAAAAATCATCAAGAAAGCTCAATAATAATTAATTGCTCTCCCAGTCTCAGTGAACGATTCAAGAATGCCCTCAACGGCAATACATCGTACGACTCATCTGCTTATAAAATAAATAAATAAAATAATAAAATAAACTATGATAGACATAGAGTATAGAAAAAGAATGGTGTTTAGTTTACAAACTAACAATACTCTTCTCTGTTTACGATTTGCATGCAAAATAAGCTGTGAAAATCTCCCAGAAGCTCAAACACGACGAGAAGAGATTGAACTTCGTTGTTCTGGTTCTCGGTGACTCAGTCTCAGCCATGGCTAGTCTAACGCTCACGAACGAGTCCTCTTTGTACATGAGATCTCCGGTGCCTTGGAGATCCTCTGTCCCGTAGGCATTGGACGGAATATTCCTCATCGCCTCTTGTCGCTCCAAACGCCGATCACAGCTTCCGTGCTCGTCCATCAACACTTCTCTTCTTAGATTCGATGATGATCAAGTTTTTTTTTGTTGTTGTTATGCGTGTGGTTTGGTAATTAATGTGGTTCTCTTTGAGTATGACTTGTATGTATGTGTATATATATATATCGGAAAAGAATAGGATTTTGTTTCAAAAATATTTTTTTCTTCGACTTCGTTTTGAGTTCGAAGTCGAATTAGCGATATATTAAAACGGGAGAAACAAATTGGATGAGGTATAAATAAAATAAAATCGTAAATAAATGAATTTTTTTTTATATATAAAAAAAGCTCTCTTTTTAAATTTAAGAGAGGATATACAAAATTACAATAATAGAGTTAATATAGTAAATAAACAGAAAAATTAAAAAGAATGTAGCTCTTTTAGCGAAGGCGAGGCGTGATTTTGACAGGACGAAGCTGAGTTTTGAAGAGAAGGAAACTCAGATTATCATTTGAGAAATAGACGAAACCTGAGTTAGCTCTTTCCCACTATACAATACCACGCCGGTCCTGAATCATGATTCAAAAGGAAGAAAAAATAAACAATTATTTATTTGTTTTTTGATGATTAGCCCTCTTCTTCTTCTCGCTACGTCCTCTTCTGTCTTTCCTTCTCTTCTTCTCTCCATCGTAATGAGTGAGTGAGACTGTAAGAGTGAGTGCGTTTTTTTTGTTTTGATCTGAAGAGAGTGAGTTAACTTGATTTGAAATTTTGAATGAGTGAAAGTTTCCAAACTTTGACCATTGTCTTTGACTCTGTGGAAGCTAGTGATTTTGAGCCGTCTGATTAGATTCTGTTAAAGTGTGTTGGAGGATTGAGATCTGGGGTTGGTATTGTGTGTATGGGGTTCAGTGATGGGCCTGGTCACGTGGATAAGCACGGAACCAAAGAAATAATTGTGCCCAACTGCCCATGTTTTGCTGTGACGTTTTCAAAAACCTCACTTCGACCATAACACTATATTTAGTGCTAATTCAAAACAATTTTTATGTTGATTTAGCATCAAATTTTTTTTCAATTCCAATCACAACACCAAATTTTACACTAAAAATATTATTCATCATTACTATATTATTAAAATTATACAATCTATTTATTAATAAATATTTCAATAAATAATTATAATGTTTATATTTTTAATTAAGTGATTAAAATTATTTATTACTTATCAATATTTAACAAAAATTAAAATAAATAAAACTATGTTATTGTTTTTAATTTTTATTTTATTTTGTGTGTTTAATTTAAACCTTGTAATCTATGTTTAAATTTTTATGTATTGTTATTTTGTTTTAATGTATTTTTGTAGTCAATTTATGAATTTTGGTGTTTTATAAATATTTGTAAGGTTATATATATATATATATATATATATATATATATATATGTATAAATAAGTTAATAAAAGAGTATATATATATATATACATATATATATGCCGTGTGAACAGTGCCACGCCAAATTTGGCGTGGCACTGTACAACACTACAAAGTTGGTGTTGGTTTTGCAGTGCCACTGGAGGAAAAAAAAACGGCATATTTGGTGTTTTAGGGGTTGGAGATGACCTAATGCACGAGAAACAAGTATAGCATAAAAGACAAAGAAAAGTGATAGTCATTGAATGCAATTTAGTGATAATTGATCAAACCAACAATCAAAATACTGTTTACCGAAATCGTTCCGATATTCGGATTTTACTGATATCTGAAGGTTGAAGGTATGTTAGAGGAATTACTGTGAAATTCAAGAAAAAAAAATTGTACCATTAAGAATATCGTTACCGTCGAGAAATACCATCAAATACAGTACTTACTGAGAAGAATATAGTGAATAAATATTTAAAAAAATATATTCATATAACATAGAATAAAAATGGAAAATGTCTACGATAATAGTTCAACAAAAATTCAACACAAACTTAATGATAGTAAAATACAAACTACAAAATCAAAATATAGATAATATTCATGTTAAAAATTAACTTAATATACATAAATTTCATAATCTACAACTATTTAACAAAAAAACCAGAAACACATTCAAATCTAAACTTTTTCCGGATGTAATCTAAACATTGAAAAAATTTGGATGCAAACTCCAATTAAACACAATAATTAAGTTAGAAACTAAGAATTTGAACTAAATTATTAAAAATTAATGACAAATTTCGTGAAGAACACTAAATATCATCATATTTTAAGAATTACCGGTATTTGACCACTTACAGGTAAGTTTCCGTCGGAATGCGTGCGAATTTACCTAAAGACAACCGGAAAGTAAAAGGACTCTCCGCAAAACGACGGAAACCGGAAGGGTTTCCTCGGAATCCAAGATAAATTTTGGTTTTGTACATATCGGTATCGAAACTCTAAAAAAATGAATTCTCGTTCGATTTACGATCGAAATCCATGGAATTTCAATCCTCGAATTAAACCACTCTTTTTTTAGCGGCTGATTAATGCAATTTTATCACGAGTCTTTCTCTGTGCCTCTATAGTGGTGACATAATGCGCCGTTGGAGTTAAAGACACAAAAAATTTTAGTAAATAAATGGTGCTAATGAAGATGGTCTAGTCTACTTTTACACATACAAAAAAGTATTTTGGATAATAAACCAAGGATTAAATACAGCTTGTTGCAACCGCAGCTTAGAGCATCTCCAATGCAAGCAACCAAAGTTGCTTTGTTGCTTATGTGTAATTGCCACATCATTTTTTATGCTTATGTGTATAGTAATGATTATGGCATTGTAGCCACTTTTGACACCGATGCTTTTCATTTTTCTCATAAAAAATTAATAAAAATATTAAATCAACCACTACTTTAGTTTAATTGAGACTCAGCTCAATTATAAAATATTTTTTTTAGAACATGTAAAACAACTTAAAATGCTTGCATTGAAGATGCTCTTACTGCAAACTCAAGCTTATTGCAAGGTGCTCAAAAATAAATAAATATATAAAAAAAATTCATACATACGAAAAAAAATCGTAAACAGGTAAATACCAAAAATTCATTCGAAATAAAAATTATAATCATTAATCACCCATATAGATCAAACAAATACCTACTAAATTTGATTTTAAACAAAAAAAACTGAAAAAACTAACCATGAAATCAAATTTTATACTCTAATAAACATGAAACCACAACTTAATAAATGATCAAGCAATTTTTTTTTGAAAAAATCATAATTTTACCTCCAAATGCGGAATCTGCGAAAGATTCGTCGCGTTCAAGAATTTTTCAACGTGTGACGTGCGGTAACTTCCGCTTCCGCGGACTTTACGCTACTTAAAACATTGTAATAAAGAAAACAAAAAATTATATAATATATCATAAAAACCGCAAAACAGAAATTGAACTCGTACGTAAGTTACATCTACTTCTATCTCTGGAACAAAACAAGTAAAATAATATAATTAATAAAAACTAGATTTGTCCATTTGTGATCCCTCTAAAGCATGTATTATATAGCCTACAATGCCTGCATTTCGACGACAGCGCGACCGTCGTTCATCTGTTAGAGAGGTGGAGGGACGGTCATTGGCATGGCTGAGTTGTCAAAAAGACGATTCTTCATCACGCGGTGCTAACTGCATATGGTATATTCGATTAATATTCCATTTCTCTCTTATTTATGTTTTACCCTTCATTTATTTGTTGTTTTTCAACTAGCTAGATCTCTTTATTTTGGAACTATTCTAATTCTAAATATTTATATTACTCCATAATAATTTAAATATAAATTAACATTTACTAAAATAATCATTGTATAAACAAAAAATTACAACAAAACACATGCATTCTAACTTGCAAATATCAATGGCTTTTTCTTATTACATAATCTCCATTAATGTCTAAATTTTCTCTGTAATCTCTTTTTTAGTCTATTTCTATTTTCATTTAGATATTTTTAGTCTCTCTTTTTTAGTTGGGGAAAACATAAAATATATATTTTTTATTTTATGACCATTTGTATAAAAAAAATAAAATTAAGGGTCAAAAGTATAATTACTTATATATTTTTGCAGTATATATGACGTGAATGACGTCAAACTGTTTATTCTCACTCCAAAAGTGCATTTTGGAGTGATTTTTAAAACTCCACTTGGTGCTCAATTTACTGCATTTGCAAAAAATACAGTACACTTTTGAGATGACCTAAGACCTTTCGTTATTCATAAATAGGGGGAAGAAACAAAATTACAATCATGAATTAAAAAAAAAATTAGTTTTTTGAAATATTCATAATATTCCCTTTTTCGTCCAATTTTTTTAGTAGTTATTACTACTACTGTTTTTGAGAAAAACAGAAATTGTCCAATTTGCCACCAATTTCATAACATTTTCCCACTTTCCACAAAAAAACTAATTTTTCCCAAAATGCTACCGAGATGTCAACATTGTTGACATCTATGTCAACAATGTTGACATCTCATAGTGAAGGGGAAAAATAGATGTCAGCATTGTTGACATAGATGGTGGTATTTTGGAAAAAAATAATCTTTTGGTGGAAAATGAAAAAATGTTATGAAATTGATGGCAAATGGGGCAATTTCTCCTTTTTTTTTGTTTGTGAAATAATTCTAGAAGTTCCACTTGACATGAAAAAACAAACTACTGATGGACATTTATACTTATCGTAATTATGTGTATTGTATAGATTTTTCATACAGTCCAAAGAATATTTTAACATTACAGTTTAAGATTAATGTTGTTGAGAGAGCAATGGATTGCTTTCAAAGAAATTAGCAGGCCTAAGCTCAAAACCGCCATGAAGTGAAGGCATAGCTGGGAAATCTTCTTGATATGGAATGTGATGAAACCCCACTGTGTACCATAGCACTATATCTCTATTTTCAATCACTCTGTTCCTGCACATTTGCAATTACAAAAGTTTTATCACTTTCATTAATTTAATTTATACATGCTCTAATTCAATCTAATCTATTTTTTGCTTTAAAAATGACAAAAAAAAAAATATGTAGTATCAAAATAATGCATTTTATTATATTTACATAATTTATTTGATTAGTTTTTTACTTTTATCAGAAAATAAAATAAGAGAAATATAGTAAAATACTCATGTCACAAAAATATATTCAGCGGAAAATATAGTTAATTAGTCGGTTGATTAGGTCTCTTGATTACATTTTCAAGTTTGAATGTCGCAATATCTTTTAGCTTGAATTTGAAATGGTCTCTTATAATTTTGAAAGATCGGCTATATTGTAAAATTTTATGTTTTAAATGACTAAATTCCTAGAGTGTCTATAAAATAATATGCAAAATGCACAAAAAAAAAAAAAAAAAAAACAAAACTACAATGTTTACCTTTGACTCCATACGGCCAAGCCATCGTTTCCCTGGCTTTGATCACTATAAAAACCCGCCGCCCACCGTTCGGACTTATTATAGGCGGTTACCCATAATTGATATTTTGTATAAGCCGCCCTAATTTGTGGGTAATCATCATCGGCCAAAAGAGAAGTAGTGGGTTGTCCAGCTAGAAGCCGATAACCTACTTGATTCCCGAGCCTCGTCTTCTTATTTGGATTTATGATTTGCAGCTCAACTGGCTCCGAGCCAAGCCGAATCCTAGCCTCGGATTCGGTTTTGGCAGTTTCCCTAACGACTGTCCAATAACTCTTCCTAGGAGAGCCAACGTTCGGCGCAGTTCTTGTCGTTTTTAGTTTGGATTTTTGAAAGGAGTTTTCGTTTCCATCGATGTCTAGGTCTAAGTAGTACGTCACAAAGTGGTCGTGGTTGACTGCGATAGTATTTTCCGACACCAATGTCCCGAAAATATTTTCGGTTATTTGTTGATTGTTTATAAACGGCGTGCCCTTCATTTCTAGAACGCCCGTTAAATCGACCTACGTACCATGGTGTCATGTGGATCCAAACTCAATGTCTATTTTGTATGTTATATATGGAAAAAAATAATACAATAACTCATCACTAATAAGATAGAAGTAGATTAAAAAAAACAAAAAAACTTATGGTCAAGTTCATATCTATACTATAATTTTGTAAACATGAAGATATGTATCTGAGCAGTTTTAACTTTTGTAAATTCATATTTCTACTTTTCAATCTACAGCATGATCTTAACATTTAAAATTTCTACAAATTTCTACTTTGTCATTATATTGAATTGGATCTTCATCTATTTTCAAAATAGTGATATTTCATGATGTAGTAGAATTGAGGCATCATATAAATTTCCACAACTTAAAATTAAAGTATAAATTGTATGATTAAAAAAAATAAAAAATAAAGGTATGATTTTGTAGTTTGTGCGGTTTTCTCTATTAAAAAAAAAAAAAAAAGCAATGTCGGAATAAAGGATGATATGGATAGATTATCTAACCCCAATTTTGATGGACCCGCTTTTCTTAAACTCCCAATTAAGAACATAATCATAATTCCCAACTGTAGCCACCATTCTCACCACCAAACTTATTTCCGGTTCTCCACTTCTCACCTTTCCAAGACAAAAATACCGCAAATAAAAACATATATATATATATATAAATAATAGAAAACCACCTTTAATTAACGAAAAAAATAGTCTTTTTTTATTACTTTTTTTTTTTTTATAATTAAACTAGTTACTTACGACTTTTCCAGGAATGTTGATCTCGGTGTGTCTCATCGCAATATCTCCCGTGAATCTCTCAAACACACAAACCACTCTCTCCATCTTTTGCGGCTTCCCGTCCGGACCCGCCACGTGTCCGTCCATAAACACCGCATTTCTCGGGCAATCTACGCCCGGCCGCAGCGAATCCGCCGATCTCCCGAACCCGAACTCTCCGACATCCATAAAAGTCCTGAAATACCACTCTTCGCTAGGATCCATGTACGGCACAAAAGTCTCCGACACGTGGCCTCTGTACATCACTCGCCGGAACTTCCCTTTCCGGCGATCGAACACCGACGCCATCGATACAACCACCCCGGCCCGCGAGCTGAAACCCACGTGGAACGCCCAGTCGCCCCATTTGACCTCGCTGCCTTGGACCGCAAGCAAGGTGTTCGACGAATTGCCACAGAGAGAAAAACCCGAAGCGGAATCGTCGGAGCTCGTCCGAAAGTCGGTCCCTTCGACTTTCGGCAACGGGACTCGAAACCGGTCTTTGTATGAAGCGATCGTCATCGAGTCCACGTCGACGATCACCGTGACTCCCTCGATGGGCCTCGAAAAGAGATTCACCGTGCCTCCGCGGTAAAAGCACGAGACTTTCAAGGCCCGTCTCGAGGCCCGGTGATGATGATCAACGACGTCGTTGGTGGACTCGGGCCCGAACCAGCCCACGGTTAAGGGCACGCAAGAGACCTCGGAGACGTTGAGGCCACGCCTCGTCGCCGAGTCAACGAACCTCGGGTCGGTCAACGGAAGCTTGCTGGCGCGGAAGAGCTCGAGGAAAGTCAAAGGCGGGAACCCGGGACCCGTTTTGACCCGGCTTGACACGACCGAGCCGGTCCCGGAAAGGTCGACGACGAGCTCGTGGGTCTCGCCCCCGGCTCGGGCCACCACTTTGGCCCGTCGGTACGGAAACGGGCCTCGGGTTTTCGGGCTAGACGAGAGCCATTTTAGGACGTCTTGTTTCTTTGGTTCATCGAGATCGACATAGTGGAACGTTAAGTCCGGGTGAGAACCGAGTCGGGAGCGTCGGACCGAGTCTCTCACCCGGTTGAACTCGTCCGGGGTCAAAGGGTCAAGAGGGTGGGTTTTTGCAGTGGCTAGAGTGAATAAGGTATGAAAGAGGATCAAATTCAAAACTAGGCTAGTCATTTGAAACGGAATGGTATATCAAAGCTTTGGATGTTGTTGTTTCTTATATACAAACCCACATTCATATATATTTACTACTTTTCTTGAATTGAGAGCAAGGTTAGTCAATTTTGTTTTGCTTCTTTTTAAATTTTATTATTTGGGTTTTGGGATTGAAGTGAAGGGTTCTATTTGCTTGGTCATCTTTACAATTAATTACTTCATTCTAAATCACCCACATGAGAATTATTCCGCAAGTCAGAGCCCAAAATGATTGGATAGAATTGTAAACCCTGTTTAACTTTAATCAAAAGTCTCCATGTGCAACATTAAATTATAATATTTTTTTGGTCAAAACATAAAGCAAATCAAATATTCTAGTCAGACAGGGTTGCTCTTGCCCTCATTGCTTTATTGCCACAGATCTGAGCGACCAGCAAATAAAGTGCAACTTCG
The DNA here is from genome assembly GCF_054948205.1 of Urtica dioica subsp. dioica. Classification (NCBI taxonomy): domain Eukaryota; kingdom Viridiplantae; phylum Streptophyta; class Magnoliopsida; order Rosales; family Urticaceae; genus Urtica; species Urtica dioica. The sequence goes on from NC_142761.1 coordinate 4,730,643, forward strand.
ACCAAGTCACAGTTAATGATGAGCAATTTGGCAGCTTTGATAAGAGTGCATAATTTCTTTCCCAGATTCGAAACAATACACTGCCCACAATTTCACTAATTTTTTTATGCATCAAATTACAGTTAATGATGAGCAATTTGGCACCTTTGAGCACTGGGTTTCTTTTAAAGAAATTCGTAGGCCTAAGCTCAAACCCATTGCTCAATGTTAGCATTACCAGAAAATCCTCTTGGAAGGAATATGATGAAACCCCAAAGTGTACCACAATACATTATCTCTGTTCCCTATTTCCCTATTCCTGCAATATCATAAATTAACATACGCTAGTCACATTAGTTTAGCAATCGAAAAAAGTTACTTACTGTTTTTTTTTTTTGAAATCTAGAACATGAATCAATATCTTTTAGCTGCACACATTTTTAGCATCAAATTTTGACTTCTACTCTTCTATACCTTTTATAAAACAAGAATATTTTTATTTTTCTATTATAAAAATTATTCATAAGCTCAGGCCAGCAGAAGGACTAATTCACAGAACCCGAACGGCTAATGAGGATCATTTTGACCGGAGGTCGGGCAACGGATCAAGGATTTGAGTAGGCCTGTACATCGGGTTGGGTTATTCGGTTTTATACTTTTGACGGACCCAACCCGACGCATTCGGTTTGTCAATTTGAAAACTCAAACCAAACCGCTTATGGTATGTGAACCAAACCAACCCGAACAAAAAAAGATCGGGTTGGTTTGTTTTGGTCGGTTCGAGTCGGGTTGTTCGGGTTCACCGTAATTAGTAATGTAAATAAGTGTAAAACATTCAGCAAACATCAATAGAAATATTTAAAGCAAATCTATATAAAAAAATCCAAACGAAAAAAATCGTAGAAACTAGAAAATCACCATAATCTAAAATAAATAAATATTTTTTTCTCTTGATCATGAAAAACTCAAGTCTTATGCAAAAAATAAAATAAAAAGAAACTCAAGTCTGTCAAGTCCGTTGCTCTTTGCTAAACTTCATGACGACGAAGACCTACAAAAAAAATAATTAATAATGAATTAATTCGAATTCTCATAGTAAGATCATGAATCATATATCATATATGTTTTATTTTTACCTTGATAAATGACAATATATCTTGTTTAAAAATAAGAGCCAGAGCCAGAAAAAGAGCACGACCCTCCTGATTCGAAATGAAGAGACCATGCTAATATCTCTGCAATCACAAAAGTACACAAGAATATTGGAATAAAATATTATTGTTAATTTTTTTTTGAACAGTTTTTTGGGGCTTCTAATATTGGAATGAGGTTATAAATTACCTGTTTTCACGATCGATTCTGAAAATTGTAGATTTTCTACTTCTTCTTTCAGTTCTTCCACAATTAATGACACATCATCGCCAATCAACCAATCCCTCAAACAAATCAAAGCTTCTACCATTCTTCGGTGCAAAGAACTTCAAAATTTATCAAGAACTCTACCACCTGTAGAGAATGCTGATTCAGAAGCAACAGTTAAAACTTGAGCTGCTAAGATGTCTCGAGCAATGGATGATAAAGTTGGATACTTTGAGCTATTCAACTTCCCCCAAGAAAGTATATCAAACTTAACAGACAAAACAAGTGGCTCGCGCGATTCCATCAAGTATGCATCAACTTCATTCCTAGCACCATGACTATAATCACAAGTTTCCATAAGTCTACTCAAGATGGCCGAAGTACAACTATTGCTTTGAGGAATTGGCTGTGATTGAGACACTTGTTTTTCTTTGGTAGATGTATGGTTCTCATTGTAAAAATTCAACAATTCTTGCAACTTCTCTTTAATTCGAAAACACACCATATCAGCCTCCATCGTTTCACCGGTTGCCATTTTGATACAAACCTTCACAAGTCCCATCTTGTACCGAGGGTCAAGAAAGGCAGCAATAATCAACATGTCATTGATTTTGTCCGCATCAACCCAATACTTATCAAACTTAGCCTTCATGTTGAAAGCCATGTTTCTTAAAATACTTGTTTGTGCTGAATTTAGTGTTGTTAACAGCTGCCTAACTTCATAGATTTCACAGAAGAACAGATTCGCCATCGTGTAGTGTGTCCCGCTGAACTTCAATGTTACCTCATAGAATGTCTTCAAGAAAGTAACGTACTCTTTTGCTTTCTCCCAATCGATATCAGTTGGAGGCCCTTTCCGTTGTTTCCCATCTTCATTCTCTCTAAAATAGTTCTCGTAATTTCCATCAACCACCATCATATCAAATGCCTTTTGGTATTTTATTGATGTCTCTAGTATAAGATATGTTGAGTTCCATCGGGTGGGAACATCTAGGCACAAACCAGCGTTAGAGTCGATTTTTTATTCAACAACGCATTCATCAAACCTCTTGTTCTTGTTGTAGAAGACCGAACAAATTTCACTGCATTTCTGATCATCTCAACAGAATCATCGATTTCCTTCAAACTTTCAGTCACAATCAAATTCACTATATGAGCGCAACAACGAATATGCAGAGACTTACCATCCAGAAGAACACAACCGGGGATGTCTTGTAGTCTTCTTTGCAGGTAAGTCAATGCTGTATCATTTGAGGAAGCATTATCGACTGTGACTGAAACTAATTTTGTAATTCCCCATTCGCGGATACATGTCTTGAGCTCCCTTCCAATAGTATCTCCTTTGTGGTTGGGAACAAGGAAAAAATTGACGATTCTCTTATGCAACTTCCAGTTGTCATCTATAAAGTGAGCGGTTACACACATATAGTTAAGATTCTGAATAGATCTCCATGTATCTGTAGTTAGAGACACTCCATACTTCTGCAAGATAGTCTTCATACTTTTTTTTTCTTTAAAATATGTTTGGTACACATCTCTGGCCACTGTAACTCGAGAAACAAAAAGAAGTCTAGGCTGAATGGTGAAGCAAAATTGTTTGAAAAAACGATTCTCAATGTGCTTGAACGGTAATTCGGCACCAACTATGTACTCAACGCAAGCCCTCCTACCTTTTTCCTTAGTGAAGTTAGTCGTAGTCAAATTACTAACCACGTCACCACTCTCGTTTTTGTGTATCAAAACTATTTGCTTTGGATCTTCTTTCTCTTCCCATATGAGAATTCAAAGTGCTCGTACCATGCTTCTTTCCATGACAAGAAAAGTCTTCTTGACAATAATTACAAATAGCCCTCAAACCATTTGAAGTTTTGACAAAATAGTTCCATACCTCTGATCTTCTTTTAGGCTTTCTCTTCCCCAAAGTTGTTTGACTACTTTGAGTGTTGTTTGTTATTTCATCATCTTCATCATGATCGCTTATTGGAATTGGCTCAATAAAGTATCCATTGTAATCAAAGATCTGTATTAAGAAATAAAAAATAATAAGAAACAATGATTAGTGGTCTTGGTGTAAACTGTCACAGCATCTGGCTCTCAATGTTACTCTAAATTAGTCATGAAAAATTATTAAGTTACACGATGCAACTAAACAACTTAACATTTTCGTTTGGACAAAATGCTTTAATTCCACATGCACAAGTTATCCACATCATTGAGAGTTCATTCCGTAGCTATCTAATGATGTTCCTTATGATCAAAACAATGGTGTATCTCAACGGCTATTAGTCTTACCGACTATTAGATGACTACACCTATAAAAAAATTCGCCATTGCACACTACACATTTCTCTCCCTCTCGTCAAGATATTTGCATGGTCTAATCCACTAGTAACCAATATTTCAATCATCTGTATTCGTTACATCATATAAACTATACTGTAATACTGTAATGTAGTCATGAAATAATATCACAAAATAGTAACATAAAAATAAGATGTTCCCCTTGTCATAGTTGTACTATTTTACTATTGCGTTAATGAATCTCGCTTTTTTTTTAATAAAAAAAGTGTGTTTTTTTTTCTTCGTCTTGTGCACGTAGTTTTTTTTTTTTTTTTGCCAATGCTTTTCAAAACAATACAGTCTTAATCTAATATAATATGTATTATTTAGAGTATATCCAAATCTTATTGGAGACTAATGCTAAAATAAAATAGACTCGTCAAGAAAACAAAAAAAATATCAATTATATAAGACGATGACTCACATTGCCCACAAACACAGACCGAGAATCAACTTCCTCCTTGTTCGCCTAAGTCGAAATAGCCGAAGATGGCTCTGGTTGCACAACAAATTCAATCAGCAGAAGATTCAGGAAAAAAGAAAATCAACAAGAGCATAATTAAGGATTAGATTTACATTTGCACATCCAACAAGAGCATACAAGTGCTTCTGATGATGAGTAACATGAAGAATTGTAAAAAACATAAAAAAATTCAAAAAGTCAATACATTGAACACATAGTGTTCAATTTCTTTGGATCGAAGAATCATCTATGTAAAGGAAAAAAACGATCTTCAGGATACCAAACATGAAGAAGACTTATATAAAGATTCAGTACATCAAACACATGGAGCCCATTTTTTTTTCTACTTACAGAGAGAGTCTTCGATGGATTTTTTTCGGCCGAAGCTACAGACGATGTATCTACAATGAGCACAACACAGAAAAGACATCGTTTAACATCAAATATGTTGGAAAAAAATATCGATGATTAACTTACAATAGCAAAGAGAAAGCGCGATGAAATTTCAGCGTCCAAAATCAAAGAAGTGGGAGAAGAAAAATATCGTATAGCAAAGCTGAAATTCTGATTAGTTGCAAGGGCAAGATGTCGCACACAATGTGTTGACAATGTGTCCGACAACTTGCTTGAACACAGATATGGATAAACAACAAAGATGCAGAAATAAAGTACACAGGATATGGTTACCCAGTTCGGTGAAACACACCTACGTCTGGGGGCACGCTGCCAGTGGAAAGGATTTTCACTATCTTGTAGTCAATAGTACACACAAGGTTATATCTGATTACAATCAACAAATCAATAAAACCTAGAGACTATTACTACCAGTGATCACCTAGACAGGGACTCCCCCTGAATTTGAGCTCCGTCTCAATTCCACCCCTCGAGCAACCTCCTGGCTCGGTTGACCTTCAGTCTTCAGAAGCACGTGAACCTTCAATCACGAAAAGCACAAGAACCCAAAACTCACATACACTCAATCTGTAGAATAGTGTTTGAGAGAGTACACCACTTAAAACCAAAACACACAGCCTCCCAGTCCGCCGGTCTTGCACGTCTAAGAGCTCTGAGTGTTTGATCAAAAGTGTCGAAGCTGCTAAGGGAGAACACACGGCTTTTATAGCAGCTGGACAATCCTGGAAGATATCTCGGGTTTCCTTACCCGGCCTCAAGCGAATATCTCAATGTAAAGACTCCATCAAAGAGAATATTCGAGCAATGAAGATAGCAGCGGAGAATATCTTGCAATGAAGGCTCCAGCGAGGCAGATATCTTGTAATGAAGACAGCAGCAAGGCAATAACTCAGCAAAAATTCACCAGCGAAGCAATCTGTCGAAACTGGAAACTTGCCTGAAATACTGTCTGCACACACGAGGAAAGATGTCAAACCAGAAGATGAAACATAACATCCGACATCTTTCCATACTACTTGCACTAAAAAATAGAGCCAACAAAACAACGTAATAACAATCTCCCCCTTTGGCTATTTTTTAGGCAAGCACTTCCAGGACCAGTTCTCATACAAGCGTCAAAACCAGAAAGAGAGTCAAAATAAATGACCTCATGACGCCTCTCCCCCTGATTGCCTCAAAAAGATACCAAAGGCAAGGATCGACCAACACAGAGGGAGGAACAAAAAGCCTGAAAAGGAAATGAGAACTAGGAAAACAGCATATCATTCAGCAGAAAAAGTACGATAGAGCTGTCTTACAAACATCCAAAACGAAACATATCAGTCTGAAGCACAAAAGAAAAAGTAGCAAACGATGTCTAGAACAGAGAATATTACAGACCAGAACCGAATCAACCAATAGTATCCTGATCATCCTCATACACATCATCTTCAGAATCAGAGTCTTCAGTGGCTTCAGAGATATGAGACCCAGTGGCAGGACCTGGTTGAGACGAGGACGCACCATCCATGGTAGGAGGAAGAGTCATGACAGAGATAAGACGCTCACACGCAGTCTTTCTACGAGAGGAGATGGCAATGACTTCCTTAAGAGCAGCAACTTCTTCCAACAAGCCCTTGAGGATATCGCTCTTGGCATTTTCTGACAGGGGAGCCACTTTGATGGTACCGCCAGCCGGGACAGATGTTGCGACAGAAGGCATGACAAGGTCCCTGGCATGTTTCCCTTCAAACAACTTAGGACTGAAAGAGAGTTCACTGGGAGGTTTACCTGCAACATCGTCAGCCCTGAGCAGATCCTTCTTCTGAGCAACCAGCAAGCCAGACAGGAGCGAAGGAAAGCCAATAGGAAGATTTACTGCATAGGACTTAGCATGCTTCGCCAGGTGACTGAAAACAAACTCCCCAAAGTCAAAGGACGCCCGAGTGCCAATCTGGAAAATGAGGCATGCCAGGTCGGAGTTGATGCTTGAGCCGTGAGAGGAAGGGGCCCAATTAGCAATCCCAATTCTGTACAGAACAGAATACTTTGCCGAGAGATCTGAGGACGGCAGGGAACCCTTGGTGGGCCATGTCTTCTTATCGTCGTTGGTGAGCTCTTTGGCAACCTCATCCAAGGAAGGAAGCCGATCAGCAGTGACAATTTTTCCTCTACCCAGAAACTCGTTGATGGCAGAGGATGATATATCAAAGCAATGGCCACGAACATAGACTTTCCCAAACTCAGGGTGATGGGGCTGGTCAATCTCAGAGGACAGATTCACGATGCACTCTTTTACCAGTCTGGGATAATAAGGACCGATCCCAGTGACAGTCTTCCCAAGTTGAGCGTCGGACAAGAGTTCCATGATCACATCAATCTTCAGAGCCTCTTTAGACAATTCTTTTTCCGGAAAAATGGATCTGTGATAGACATACCTCCATTTTCTGACACGATCTTCCTCATGGAAGGAGACATTGTCTAGAGGAGCGGCGGGGACATCTTTGGGAAGCTTTTGGCCTCCGACAGTTTTCCTGGAGATGAGAGACATCCCTTCAGGACGGGCAACATCTTCTTCCTCTTCCAAGTCTTTCAGAACATCTGGAATTGTCTTTTCAACAGACTTTCCCTTCAGCCTTTTCTTGTTCAAACCCATCTTTACTGGTTTCTTCATCTTCTTTTTAGCCGGGATGGTAGTGGGAGCAGCTTCTTCCACCAGCTTTCGTTTCTTCTTTTTCTTCTCTGAGAGAAGAGTGGCTAGACACACATCATCATCTTTCTGAATTTTCCTTTTCAGAGAAGCAAGGATATCTTCTCCAACATCCTGGATAGGGTCGGATGTTCTTTCTTGCCTCTGAGAAGATGCAGGCACATCTTGCGAAACATCTTTACTTAAGCCTAACATGCCCCCAATGGCATCTTCCGGAGTAGGCTCTTGAGGCAACGAAACCTTATCAATAGAGGAGGCAGAGACAGTAGGATTACCTATTACAACCTTGTGAGGGCTTTCGACGGGGGAAACACCAGATGGGGTTTCTTCTTCAGGATCATCAGCACTTCTTCTTTCTTCCTCAGACGAGCTGCTGGAACTAACTCCTCCTGTGATGTCTGTGATGGAGAGAGCAGCTTTCTTCAGAATTGTGCGTCTGGCGGCAGATAGAGATGGATTCTCAGGTGGTACTGATGACCCAGCGATCGCACCTCCGGCCTGACCATCGGCGCGTATGCTGGGTTTCAGACCACGAACCCTAACTCCATGCATGTTGCTCTCAGCACTGGGCTTTCTTGTCCCGACATTTTTCTTCCTCATTGTGGCTTCGACTTTTCCAGAGGGAGTAGAGGTACTGATCCCGCTTCTTGTACCCACCATTTTTGAAAAAGAAATGAGGAAACTGTCACAAAGGTAACTGTCAAAATGGGTAAGACAGCAAATTCGGGAAACAAATCTTATGAGCACTGAAGAAGAATAAGGAATTTCGAAATTCAAACAGGAAATAACTTCCCCTTCTTTCTCGGAAGAGCAACCGTCTGCATGGGTGAGATCATGGCAAGAAAAACGACGTCGCAACTTCAAGTGGGCCTTGAACGTTCCTGGGCCCTGAGAGACAACACTTGGCAATATAGCCCGGCAAATCAGTCGAATGGGCCAACCAGAAACATGGGCCCATGAGAGAAATAACACACCAGTAACACGAACAAGAGTCAGCGAAGGATTAGCGCAAAAGTTAAGACCAAAAAATCCTTCGATAAACAATAATTGCTATTGATCAATAACACATAACCCAAGAGAGGATCTGAGATTTTCAAACCGGTTAGCATCCAAAGCCTTGGTGAAAATGTCTGCAAGCTGTTTCTCGGTGTGAATGTATTCGAGTTTGATCTTCTTTTCTTCCACGAGATCTCGAATAAAATGATGTCTGATCTCAATATGCTTGGTCTTACTGTGTTGAACAGGATTCTTTGAGATGTTGATGGCGCTAATGTTGTCGCAGAATAATGTCATGACATCTTGTCCAACATCATACTCGGCGAGCATCTGCTTCATCCAGAGGAGCTGAGTGCAACTGCTCCCAGCAGCGATGTATTCAGCCTCAGCTGTGGACAAGGAAACACAGTTTTGCTTCTTGCTGAACCAGGAGATGAGATTGTTTCCAAGATAGAAACATCCACCAGAAGTACTCTTTCTATCAATCGTGCTACCTGCCCAGTCAGCATCACAGTATCCCACAAGCGTAGAAGAAGTATCATAGGTATATAGTAAACCGAAATCAGCAGTGCCTGAGATGTACCTTATGATTCGCTTAGCTTGAGCCAGATGGCTGGCTTTGGGATTGGCTTGATAGCGCGCACAAACACCTACAGAGTAGGCTATATCTGGTCGGCTGGCAGTGAGATAAAGAAGACTGCCAATGATGCTTCTGTAGAGACTTTGATCAACAGATTCTCCATGCTCATCCTTAGTGAGTTTGATGTGAGTAGCGGCAGGGGTCCGCTTGTGAGAGGATTTCTCCAGGCCAAACTTTTTCACCAAGTTTTTGGCATACTTACTTTGGGAAAGGAAAATACCATCATTCATCTGTTTGATCTGAAAGCCCAGAAAGTAGTTTAATTCGCCGACCATACTCATCTCAAATTCTGACTGCATTTGTCGAACAAAAAGATCCACCATCTTGCTCGACATTCCTCCAAAGACGATGTCGTCAACATAAATCTGAGCTATCATAAGATTGCCATTCTCCTTTTTCACGAACAAAGTCTTGTCAACGCCACCTCGAGTATACCCATTCTGCACAAGAAATTGGGTAAGTCTTTCATACCAAGCACGAGGGGCCTGCTTAAGGCCGTAGAGAGCTTTTCTGAGTTTGTAGACATGTTGTGGAGAGCTGGGATCTGTAAACCCTTTTGGTTGAGCTACATAGACTTCCTCATTCAGGTACCCATTGAGGAAAGCACTCTTAACGTCCATCTGATAGAGCTTGAATTGCAGGTGACATGAGATGCCAAGCAAAAGTCTGATAGCTTCTAGTCTCGCAACAGGGGCAAAGGTTTCATCAAAATCAACACCTTCCACCTGTGAATAGCCCTGCGCCACAAGTCTAGCTTTGTTGCGAGTTATATTACCATGTTCATCAGATTTATTCTTAAAAATCCATTTAGTCCCAATGACATTTACATTGTTAGGCTTGGGGACCAGCTCCCAGACTTGGTTTCTTTCAAACTGAACCAGTTCTTCTTGCATAGCATTGACCCAATATTCATCATCAATAGCCTCGTTAACATTTTTTGGTTCAATCTTAGAGACGAAACAGAGATTACCAATCATTTCCCGGTAGTTAACAGAAGGTTTTGGACGAGTCTTTATTCCTTCACTGATTTCGCCAATCACCTCATGTGCAGGATGATTTTTCTGAATTCTTCGAGAGGGGACTCTTTGTTCAGTCTCAGGAGGGGAGCCTTCATCTGGAACAACTGGAACAATGTCGTTAACTTTGTCATCAGCATCAGTCCTGACATTCGGATTTCCAGTGGAGATGTCGTCCAAGGAGTTAGCAACATCTGTCATGTCATCTGGGTTACTGGGAAAAACTTCATCCTCATCATTAGGACTGTTAGTAGCATCATGATTATCATCATTTATCACCACGTTTATTGATTCCATTATAGTCTTAGTGCGTTTGTTAAAAACACGGTATGCACGACTATTTCTAGAGTATCCAAGGAATATACCTTCATCACTTTTCGGGTCAAATTTACGCCGTGGATCCCTGTCAGCAAGAATATAACACACCGAACCAAAAACATGGAAGTATTTCACATTTGGCTTTCTCCCCCTCCATATTTCATAATGAGTGCTGGAAGTACCTGGACGAATAGTAACTCGATTGTGAATATGGCAGGCAGTATTTAAAGCTTCAGCCCAGAAATGTGGTGGAATATTCTTGGCCAACATCATTACTCTAGCCATCTCCTGAAGGGTTCGATTTTTTCGTTCAACAATTCCATTTTGTTGAGGTGTGATAGGAGCTGAGAACTCATGTGCTATCCCTTCTTCAGTACAAAACTTAGCAAAGCTTATGTTCTCAAATTCCCTCCCATGATCACTCCGAATTCTGATCACTTTGCCTATGCTCTCTCCTTTTTCTCTCTGAACCTTCTTACAAAGAGCTTCAAAAACAGCAAAAGTGTCAGACTTTTCACGAATAAAATCAACCCAAGTGTACCTGGAGTAGTCATCCACACAGACGAACACATATCTCTTCCCTCCAAGACTCTCGACCTGCATCGGTCCCATCAGGTCCATGTGAAGAAGTTCCAGAACCCGAGACGTGGTAAGATGTTGCACCATCTTGTGGGACTTCTTGACCTGTTTCCCAATCTGGCACTCACCACAAATTTTACCTTCAACAATCTTCAGGTTTGGGACACCGATGATAGCATTCTCAGAGACAATTTTCTGCATACTTCTGAGATTTAGATGACCGAGCTTTTCATGCCACAGCTTGGTTTCATCTGCTTTGGTCAAGAGACACTTGCTGGTTGGTGCGGGGTTCCACATGTAGCAGTTGTCACGTGATCTGTTTCCTCGCATAAGTTCATCCTGATCTTCATTAATCACCACACACTTATCACGAGTAAAGTTGACATGCAAATTCAGATCACAAAGTTGACTAATACTAATGAGATTAGCAGTGAGTCCTTCTACCAACAAAGCCTCAGTCAAACAAGACATACCAGGATAGTTTAATTGACCTTTACCCACAATTTTGGCTTTGACTCCATCTCCAAAGGTAACATGGCAGTTCTAGTAAGGTTTTATGTTGGTCAGAAAGGTGTGATCCCCAGTCATATGACGAGAACAGCCACTGTCGAAGTACCAGTCATTCCCGGTGGAGGCGCTCAGAGAGGTGTAGGCAATATTGGCACGATAGGAGGTATTCTTCACTCTCCATTCCAGCCGAGTAGCAGGTTGTTGATGAGAAGAGACATTTCTGTGGATGGACCTGTGTTGACGGACATTTCTCCCATACAAACGATAGCAGAAAGGACGAATATGTCCCTTTCTTCCACAATAATGGCATACCCAGCGAGGTCTGTTGACAGGAGACCTGTTTGGTCCAGATTGATGATATCGAGAAATGTCATGAAATTTGTTATTACCAGATGGTTGAGGCAAGTTTCGTGACATCTGGCTAGTCTGCTTTTGAGGAACGAACGTAGTCTGGGATGACGAAGCGCCATGGGTATATCCAAGTCCCTTCATGTTCTTCGCGGGTTTGCCGATGGTGAGGATTTTGTCAAGACTGTCAGTCCCAGAGTTCAGCATTCTAACGGTTTTAGTCATGTGCTCGAGTTCGCCGTTCAAACGACTGACTTCCTTCTTTAGATCCACAATAGTCTCGAGAAGTCTAGCTTTATCTTCAGTCAGGGTAAGGATGAGAGCACCCTGTTTGTCTAGAATCTGAGATTCCTCAACCCATTTGGTATGAAGGGTATTGTAGGCTTCATTCATAGCATCGTCAGATAGTTCATCATCAAGAACATATTTCTGAGAGCACTCACCAAATTCATTAGTAGACTCATGAGTATGAACAGAAGCAGTAAAGGCTACAAAATTACTTATCTGATCTGAGTCGCTCTCTTCATCTTCTTCATCTGAAAGAGTAGCGTTGTATCCCTTTTTCTGTCTCTTGAGGAAGTTGGGACACTCCTTCTGAATATGTCCAAATCCTTCACACTCGTGGCACTGAATGCCTTTGCCTTTCCCAGATCGTTCACCACCTTTACTATTCCTGTGAGGATAAGTATTTTTCTGGAAACGTTGTTGGAAGTTGTCCTTGACATCTTGTGAGACATTTTTCCCATTCATCTGATTAAGTCTTTTCATGACCCTGCCATAGTTTTTTGCAAGCATAGCAATAGTATCATCAATATCATTGTCAGAGTCTGAATATACCTGATCCCTCGGTTCATGGACAGAACTTTTGAGGGCCATCCCTCTTTGTTTCTTTTCCACCTTAGGAAGAGAGAGTTCAAACGTCATGAGAGATCCCATTAATTCGTCGAATTTTAACGTCTTTAGGTCATGCACTTCCTCAATGGCCGTGATTTTCATCTTGAATCTGGGGCTCAAAGCTCTCAGGGTTTTTCGAACAAGATCTTCATCTGTCATGGGTTTTCCGAGAGAATAAGATTCATTGGCGAGATCACGAATGCGAACATTGAACTCAGCGACAGTTTCGTCTTCGAGCATCATGAGAGCTTCGAAATTGGTTGTGAGGTACTGAAGTTTTTGTTCCCGGACCTTTGTAGTTCCCTCATAGGCAACAGCGAGGATTTCCCAGGCCTCTTTGGCAGTAGTGCAAGTATTTATCAACCTGAAAACATCTTTATCAACAACATTAAATATAGCATTGAGAGCACGGGAGTTACCAAGGGCAGCCTCATCCTCAGTGGGGGTCCAGTCTTTTTCCGGCTTGGTTCCAGTACGGGCTCCTTTGTCATCAGTAGTCACAGGAGCTTCCCACCCATGTATCACAGCTTTCCATGTTCGACTATCCAGGGACCTCAAGAAGGCGGTCATGCGTGCCTTCCAATATCCATAGTTGGTTCCGTCGAGTACTGGAGGGCGATTGACAGAACCTCCTTCTCGGGAACTATCCATAATAGGCAATCAGAAAGAAAATACAGGAAACCACCTAAGAGATCAAGGTGCCTGCTCTGATACCAATTGAAATTCTGATTAGTTGCAAGGGCAAGATGTCGCACACAATGTGTTGACAATGTGTCCGACAACTTGCTTGAACACAGATATGGATAAACAACAAAGGTGCAGAAATAAAGTACACAGGATATGGTTACCCAGTTCGGTGAAACACACCTACGTCTGGGGGCACGCTGCCAGTGGAAAGGATTTTCACTATCTTGTAGTCAATAGTACACACAAGGTTATATCTGATTACAATCAACAAATCAATAAAACCTAGAGACTATTACTACCAGTGATCACCTAGACAGGGACTCCCCCTGAATTTGAGCTCCGTCTCAATTCCACCCCTCGAGCAACCTCCTGGCTCGGTTGACCTTCAGTCTTCAGAAGCACGTGAACCTTCAATCACGAAAAGCACAAGAACCCAAAACTCACATACACTCAATCTGTAGAATAGTGTTTGAGAGAGTACACCACTTAAAACCAAAACACACAGCCTCCCAGTCCGCCGGTCTTGCACGTCTAAGAGCTCTGAGTGTTTGATCAAAAGTGTCGAAGCTGCTAAGGGAGAGCACACGGCTTTTATAGCAGCTGGACAATCCTGGAAGATATCTCGGGTTTCCTTACCCGGCCTCAAGCGAATATCTCAATGTAAAGACTCCATCAAAGAGAATATTCGAGCAATGAAGATAGCAGCGGAGAATATCTTGCAATGAAGGCTCCAGCGAGGCAGATATCTTGTAATGAAGACAGCAGCAAGGCAATAACTCAGCAAAAATTCACCAGCGAAGCAATCTGTCGAAACTGGAAACTTGCCTGAAATACTGTCTGCACACACGAGGAAAGATGTCAAACCAGAAGATGAAACATAACATCCGACATCTTTCCATACTACTTGCACTAAAAAATAGAGCCAACAAAACAACGTAATAACAAAAGCAGTGGGATGAAACGGAAAGAGCTTCTTGATGACGGGTTTGGTTGGTGCGACCCGCTGTTCCACCGATGATAATCGAAACGGTCCAACGAGGATCAGAGGGTTGGTTTGGTGTACCCCGAAACTGGTCGGGTCTGTTCGGATGGGCACCGCCGGGTCAGTGGGGCGGATTGGACGACCTGTTTCCTCGGGTTGACGGGTTCAGGTTACATGCCTAGATTTGAGGCCTCGGTCACCTTAAGTTGTCAAAAGGCTACCCTAACCGGGACAATAAGGTTAATTGGACGTATATAAGTATCTTCGATATATTATTTTGGCTAATAAATCAATCAAAATTGTTTTTTTTTTCAAATCTATTTCTACACTTGTCACAAAATCCCATAAACTTATCACCAAATCTCTTTTTATGAAAAATTCATCATAAGATCCAATATTTTGTGACATTTTGTAGCATATGTGTAGAAAAATAATTTTATTTTATATTAATATAAATCTTCGAAAATAGTAATATTCATCTCCAATTCCCCTAATAAAGACCCTCAGTGACTTTCAAGGATCAACCAACACCCGTTTCGCTCCAAGTCCAACCATGATTTGATATTTCTACTAGATACGATATCAGGAAGTCTCACATCGATTGAGGATGTATACTTTGTGCTCTTTATAAAGGTCATGAGTTACTCCTCATATTGCCAATTGGTTTTAAGATGAAACCCCATGATACTTTAATATCGTATCAGAGCTAAACTCATTCTCGATGTTGGGCCCTCCCGTTTTTACAAACTTCACGCAACAGTTGTTCAATCCTCGGCGTGAGGGGGGTGTATCAGGAAATCCCACATCGACTGTGGATGTATCATTTGTGCTATTTATAAATGTCATGAGTTACTCATCTTATTGGGAAATGGTTTTAAGATGGAACTCCATGATACTTTAATAAGGATCAACCAACACCCGTTTCGCTCCAAGTCCAACCATGATTTGATATTTCCACTAGATATCCATGCATCCTAAAATCAACGCAGGTCAGGTGACCTGAACCTTGGTCAATGGGGATAAGTTTATTAGCTGTCCAAGCCCTATAAAAGGCTCTCCCTAATCAGTAATAAGACCTTAAGTCACAAACCATAGTCAAGGAGTCGCATTTGACAACGTAGAGCCTTGTGAGTCACTAACATTTCTTTCAAGCTCTTGAGCTAGTCACGAGTCATGACCTTTTTGCTAACTAGGATTGTGTATGGACACGAGTTCACACGGCATAGCCTATGCCTCACCGAGGTCTTGCTGTGTTGTAATTTTCAAGAACATGACCGTACCAAAAATAGTTTTAATTCTATATGCAAAACAAATATACTCAAAAAATACGTTTAGAGAGATTTATTTACATGAATGGTTTGTAAACTGGTTATGTTAGGTTAGTCCCTATTTTTTTTTTGCACTAACAGTCCTCGAATTTAAATTCTTGGCAGCTGTCGGGCCTAAGTCGTTTGTTTCCCTGGTCTTTTTATGTCCTTTTTGTAATCACGTGTCGTTTTTTCTAGTAAGAAAAATAATGACATACGCTAAGAACTCGCTTATGTAATAACGCTAATGACCTGGTTTCAATAAATCCCACAAATGAATTTTTAGTACCTAAATGCTTCCTAATATGGATATATACTTGCTTGCCTAAATTGCAAGGCACACTCTGATGAATTGTAATAATATGGTATCAAAATATATCCCCGAATGCTATTACAAATGATGGCAGTCCAAATGTGCACAGTTTCACTCCCAATCTCTTGATTTGTATATCACTGTCGTCTCTTCTTCATATCTTCATATCACGGGGCTTGACAGACACTAGTGTCTCGGAATACAAACTTCTGTAAGTAGTACATTCCAAGGCAGCTATCGGAATCGGGAAGTTGGTGAGTTGTTTGGTAGTGAAATTGTAGGAGACGACACTCCCGTCTTTTCCCTCCATCAACAGATCGTCGTCCTTCCAAAAATGTTATCGGAAGTTGGACGCTCGACAATGGTCCGATCCTAAAATATTTGGACCAACCACCGGCTTCTCCGTCCATGACCCACATCTCGAAAATACCCGAAAAGTTGAAGAAGACGAGCGAGCCCTTCCACACGAGGAGCAGCATCGCCCACGTCCACTGATGGTCGCGCCACGGAAGATCGACGGTCCCGAAGCTCTCGTCGGACATGTCGAACCACACCAGAGTGTTCTTCCGGACGTAGTCTTGCCAATAAAAATGGCCTTTCAGATACGCCCCGCTCAGCGTGACGCTCCAACGCCTGTAGATAAAGACGAACAAAAAAAATTGATTGGTTAACCATGTAATAATAATTTTAACCGGATCAAGTGAACACCTTTACCTGTGGAGTTTGATGTCTCTCCAGCCAGTTCGCAGAGTGTACACCTCGTCCTTGCACACCCCGTGGGCCGACTCGTCCGACAATAGCCTCACGAACTTGTAGTCGTCGGTTTTGGGGTCGTGGCCGAAACCCCAGCTAGAGCAACTGTAATTTCTGTCAAGGATGCCCGATGAGGTTTCGATAAGCTCGTGCTCTCTCAGCGCGGGGTTGTAGAAGCAGATCCGCTGCAAGAAGCACGGCGAATCGTCCATCAGACAAAGAATTGCGTTGCAATATGAGCCGAATAGAGATATTAAACAGCCAAAACTTCCTTTAAAAATTATCGTATAGTAAAAAGGCAATACTAAGCATGTACAAAACAACCAATATTCGTAATGAAAGCGAAAAAAAACCAATATTTAGAAATCGACATACCAAGCAAGCATTTTTTTTCATCCACATAAATTGAGTGCATCTATTTCCTGCAGCAATATAATCTGCCTCTGCAGTGGACAATGAAACACAGTTCTTTTTCTTGCTAAACCAGAAGATCAAGTTATTCCCCAAGAAGAAACAACCACCAGAAGTATTCTTTCTATCCTCGGCACTTTTAGCCCAGTCAGTATCACAATATCTCACTAAAGTGAAATTTTATCAAAAGAATACATTAGTCCATAGTCAACAGATCCAGAAATGTATTTTATGATATGCTTGACCGGAGTAAGATGACTAACCTTGGAGCTTGCTTGATAGCGAGCATAAACATCAAAAGAGTAGGTTATATTATGACATGTCGCGCAAGCTTCCAATCATACTTTTGTACATATGTTGATCTACAGCTTCTCCCTGGTCATCTTTGGTGAGCTTGATGTGTGTGGCATCAGAAGTATGTTTGTGAGATCCTTTTCAAGACAAAACTTCTTCACAATATTTTTGGCATACTTGTTTTGGCAGATAAAAATATCACCCCCCATATGTTTGATCTGAAACCCAAGGAAGAAGTTGAGCTCACCAACATGCTTATTTCAAACTCTGCTTGCATTTGTCGGACAAAATGATCCATCATCTTGGTAAAAATTCCTCCAAATACTATGTCATCGACATATATTTGAGCAATCACGAGACTTCCTTTTTCTATCTTAACTAAAAGAGTCTTGCAACTCATCCATGAACATAGCCCTTCTAAACAAGAAATTTAGTGAGTCTCTAATACCAAGCACGAGGGATTAGCTTGAGCCCGTAAAAAGCCTTTTTGAGTTTGTACACATATACGCACGAGGGACTTCACCAACAAGATAAATTTTCTGAATTCTAGTGGAAGGGCCTCTACTCTTAGTAACCATGTCCTCTTCATCATCGGAGTTGTGCTGATCAGCAGAAACATCTTCTACAGTATCATTGTCACCCAGATTGCTAGCAGCATCATTCTTGACATCTGTACTAGAAAGAGGTCTATCATCCTAATCAACAAAGCTTACAGAAACATCAAGATTATCAATTTTCATGACATTAGTAGGTTTCATCATAGATTTAGTCCGCTTATTAAAGACACGACAAGCTCGACTATTTTTGTAATATCCAACGCAGACAAATGACATATAATTTTCCTCCAAGACTTTCCACCTGCATTGGACCCATGGGATCCATGTGGAGAAGCTCCAGAACACGAGATGTGGTACAATGTTGTACCATCTTATGAGACGTTTTAACTTGTTTTCCAACTTGGTGGCCATCACAGATTCTTCCTTCTTCAACCTTGAGCTCAAGAATACCAACAATAGCCTTCTCAATTATGATCTTCTTCATACTTCTTAGATTAAGATGGCCAAGTTTTTTATGCCACAGTTTAGCTTCATCAACCTTAGAGATGATGCATGGTTGACTTTGGGAATCTTTGTTGTAGGACCACATGTAGCAATTATCAGGGGATCGAATTCCCTTCATAAGCTCAACCTATTGCTTGTTAGACACAATACAGTACATTCCTCACGAGTAAAGTTAACAAGCAATTCTTGATCACAAAGTTTGCTAATAGTGGTTAAGTTAGTAATAAGACCATCAACTAATAAGATAGCTTTCAAACAAGAGAGACCAATATAGTTTACTGACCTTTAGCAATAATTTTACCTTCACCTCTATCACTAAAGGTAACATCAAAATTTGAGTAGGGCTTTACATATGTTAGATAGCTTTTTAACACTTGTCATATATCAGGAACATCCACTATCAAAACACCAATCTTCAGTAGATGAAGCACGAAGAGAGGTGTAGGCAATGTTAGCCCGATAACCAGCGTTGACTCTCCGAACTTTGTGTTTGTTAGAAGATTGACAAACTGACGTCTATTGGAGATTTGAGGGCGATGGAGATTCCTTTCATACATACTATTAATCGCGTTTTTGGATTAGCACTAAGAACCGTCCGTGGTTCGATCTAGGTCCGGACCCTATGACCGCACGTAGGTTGAGTTTGGTGAAGTTCTTCTCTTCTCGTCGTGTTTGTGTTATTCGGATCTTCGGGTTTCCGAGTCCTTGAGTTTTCGGATCTTGGGATCTTTCATGTTCTTCGTTGAGTTCTTGAGGCTTTGCTTCTTTGAGTCTTCAACCCTTTGAATCTTCCATGTTCTTCATGTTTCTCACGTGTTCTTCGAATCTTCTAGTGTCCGGGTCTTTGGATCTTCGAGTCTCCGGGTCTTTGAATCTTCCACGTTCTTCGCGTTCTTCGTCGGGTCTTCGAATCCTTGCACTTTCACCTAACCACAAGAAAACATGAATCTAGAGGGACGCGGAAGGTTTTCCCTCGGCGCGTTCTCTGATGCTCAACATTAGTCGTGTTGTATTGTGTTTTTGGTAAACGATTTGTACTTGTCTCTATGTTTTCTAGAGAGAGAAAATGGTGGTGTGATTTTTGTAGAGTTTTGACAAGTTGAGAGAAACTTACCTTGTGTCGTGAATGAGTGGGGTATTTATAGGAGCCAAGAGTTTGGTGAAAAGTACTTGATTGGGTGGTGGAGATGGCCGGGTGGTCTTGACCGAGTGAAGACGACCGGGTGATCTTGGCCGAGTGAAGACGACCGGGTGATCTTGGCCGAGTGAAGATGACCGAGTGATTTCGGCCGAGTGAAGATGACCGAGTGGTCTTGGCTGAGTGAAGATGACCGAATGATCTTGGCCGAGTGAAGATGACCGGGTGGTCTTGGCCGAGTGAAGATGATCGGGTGATATTGGCCGAGTGAAAATGTCCGGGTGGTCTTGGCCGAGTGAAGATGACCGGGTGGTCTTGGCCGAGTGAAGATGACCGGGTGATTTTGACCGAGTGGAGATGGCCGGGTGGTCTTGACCGAGTGAAGATGACCGGATGGTCTTCTTTTTTGGCTGACCGGGTGGTCATTTTCTTTGGCCGATCGGGTGGTCATTTTTGTGGTTTTGTCTTGAAGATTTGTCAAGAAGTCTCGCTTGAAAACATTTTTTGAGAGTCTCTTTTGAAAGACATTTTATGAGTGTTGACTCGGAGTTTGGCGCGTGAATTTGATTGTGGGCTTGGACCTTGTGTATGGGCTTGATGTTTTATTTTTACTTGGGTGTTATTTACACCATGTGAAAATAACGGCATAACACAGACGACAACAAAAAGGGCGTATGTGACCATGGTGACCACAATAATGGCATATCCAACGAGTTTTGTTGACTGGAACCTCATTGATCTAAAATCAAACTGATGTTCAAAAATTTGGTGACGCATGTCAGTGTCTAATGTTTGTGAAATTTTGGGAGCCATCTGTCTAGTTCCCTTTTGAGAGGGAGGAACAAATGTTGTCTTGGAGCTGGAAGCACTATGAGTGTAGCCTAGACCCTTCATGTTCTTCGTAGGCTTCGCAATTGTGAAAATCTTGTTAAGATTATCTGTTCCAAAGTTCAGCGTTCTCACATATTTGGTCATTTTCTCAAGTTGTGAGTTAAGACTACTTACTTCATGCTTCAAATCAACAATAGTCTCCAACAACTTGATTTTGTCCTCTGTGAGAGACTCAGTCATCCTATTTTCCTCTCCAAAACATGTGATTCTTCTATCTATTTAGAGTAAAGAACTTTGTAAGTTTCAGCAAGAACTTCGTCAGGAAGTTTATGATTAGAGATATAGGTAGTAAAGGTAATGAATTGCTCATCTGATCTGATTAAATATCGTCAGACTCATCATCATAAAGAGTAGCATTGTAGCATCTTTTCTGCTTCCTCTGAAAATTAGGGCATTCCCTCTGATTATGCATGTACCCTTCATATTCGCGACACTAAATTCTCTTATATTTGAAATTGTTGAAGTTGAATTTGTCACCATCATGAACAGTTCTCTTAGAATTTCTTCCTTTCTGATATTGTTATAGAGGCTGATTGTCTCTGACAACAGGCGAGACATTCTTTCCAGACATTTTGTCGTCTCCTCATCACCCTATTATATCTTGACAGGAATAGCAATAGTGTCATTAACATCATCATCGATTTCAGAATATACCTGATCCTTCTAATCAGAGACAAAGTACTTGAGAGCCAAACCCTTGTTCTTCTTTTCAAGTTTGGAAAGAGACGATTCATGAGTCATAAGAGACCCAAATAGCTCATAAACATTCATCTGAGAGAGATCATGCACTTTTCAATAACATTTATCTTCATCGCGAATCTTTCAGGGTGAGATCTCAGGATCATTCGAACAAGTTTCTCATCACTCATGGGAACTCCAAGTGACTCATTAGCAATGTCACGGATGTGCACATTGAACTCAGAAATCATCTCTTCTTCAAGCATATTCATGGCCTTAAACTTAGTGGTAAGAAGCTAGAGTCACGAACTACGCACTTTAGAAGTCCCGTCATATGCAAGTTCAAGAATCTATCATGCCTCCTTGACACTCTTACATGTATTTATGAGTCTAAAAATATTTTTGTCAACACCATTGTTAACAACATTAAAAGCGCGAGAGTTATCAAGAGCAGCCTCATCTTCTACAGCATCCTAGTCATTCTCGGCTTTGGTGGACACGACCACACATTTATCATATTTGACAGTGGTAGCAGTCTAGCCATTGATAACAGCTTTCCATATCTTGTTGTCAACTGACTTAAGAAAAGGACACACCTTCGCTTTCCAGCACCCATAATTCGTCTCGTCAAGAACAAGTGGATTAACAGATCCGCCTTCTCTGGCATTATCCATCAAAAACAAAAACGGTCAACAATTCAAGGAATGCACCCTAAGACCTAGGTGCCCGCTTTGATACCAATTAAAATTCTATATAGTCAGAGACAAAATGTCAAACACAATGTAGTGCGTAAAAGTAAATGACACAAGAATGGTAACTTAGTTCGGTGCAACGTCACTTACTCTGAAGGTAACTAAGTGTGCCGAGTGGAAAAGAAATTAACTATATGAAAAGTAATCAATCGTACGACAATGGACTTATAAGAAGGATCCCCGCTTCTAGGCCCTTTTCCTATTACTACCCGTGAATTCCAGATCAGGCTCCCCCTAAATCTGAGATCCCCTCAATTCCACTCTCAAACACTCTTCCAACGTTTGATATTCTTCGATGTCAATGCTCGTGAAAACTTTAATCACGAAAATCACAGAACCCATAAAACTCTCTATCACTCAATATGTTTGGAACAGTGTGTAGAGAATTAAACCACACACATTACACCAATAGCTTCACAGTCCACCGATCGTACACGTCTAAGATCCCTGATGAGTATGTTTTATACGTACGATTCAACTCTCTTTCGACTTGAATCTAGCCTGTTCTTAGGTCTGTTTGATGGTTATTTCGAATTTCGTGCCATATTTCAAGTAAAATATGATATTTGAGAGCCGTGGATCTTTGAAGCCGAGTAGAGTTATTCGGGAACATTTGAGAGCTAAAACGAGACGAAACAAAGTCTTCAAAGCCTAGGAACGCAATTTCAAAAGCCCACGCACCGTGCAGTTCATCGGCACCTTCGGAACTCCTCCAGCAAATCTTTGCGCACCGCGAAGTCCTACAGAAAACTAGCGCGCGGCGCATAGTTTCTAGAGTTTGATGGATTTCCTTTTCGTATTTCACGGTTTTGGGCCTTGGAACTCGTCCAAAGGCCCAATTTTGATCTGATATCAACCTTAAGCCTATGCATATATATATATATATATATATATATATCATGTAACCTAAAACCACACTTTTTTTTTTATTTTAAGTTTTCTCTTACTGTGTTTGGCTACTTTGGAGAGCTTTTGTGAAGAGATAAAGTGTTCTTCGTGGGAATCGACGCCTCCGACGAGTCTCTTGAACTCAAACCAATTGTTCATCTTTCTTCCTTCTTTTTTTATTTATCGTTAGTCATTTAAATATTTGTTGAACATCAATTTAATTAATATGAATTATGTTTTCCTGTCATTATTCATCTTAATGTTGTTTATTATTGTTCGTTGTCTGTTGATGATTATGAATACCATTAGAGGCTAGGCTAGAACACTCGAGAGAGGTTAGTTAGTATTCTTGATAGTGATATTAGCATTCATATGGGTAGATTTTGTTGTTCAAGCATGAAACCCCCGACCTAGATAGTTCCGGTGAAATCGTGACCCCTACTTTCTCTTTATTGAAAACCCGTGTTTAATTTTGCCTTTTTTTTAAAAATTTAATTTTGTTATTCGTATCAAACCACTTCTATTTTACTTTGGAATCAATTCGCTACGAGTCATAGTATATCGTTAATTTTTCTAGTACTTGTGGGTTCGACACTCGATACTTCCATATTTATATTACTTGGACGACGCGTACGCTTGCGTGTGTGATTTAATCACAACAAACCCTAAAAGTGTGAATGAATGTGTCGAGACTATTAAGGGTGAAACCTTTGGCTTTTATAGTATTCAACACTTCTGAAGTCGAATTAGGATTTCCTTACTCATTCATGCGGAGAAGATGAATGTAAAAGGTCTTCTGGGAAGTATTTTAGCGAAACATGAAACTCGCCAAAAATACAATTCTACATACAGTGGACAAGATGTCTCAATATATCAGAGAATATATTACAAAACATCTTACCAAACAGACTTTAACTAAAGAATAAGCTAACAACATACGTAACAAGATTTTATTAACGTTGTGCTCATCTTTACAAACAATTACTTCATTCTAAATCATCCACATGAGAATTATTCCACAAGTCAGAACACAAAATGATTGGATAAAATTGTAAACCCTCTGTGTTTAATCATCCATCACCATGTGGAACATTAAATTATAATACTTTTTTGGTCAAAACATTAAAGCAAATGAAAAATTTTAGTCAGACATGGTTGCTCTTGCTCCTTTATCGCTTTATTGCCATAGATCTGAGCGACCAGTAAATAAAGCGCAACTTTTAATCCCAGTATTAATAGACAGTGAGATTATGATTTCACAAATATATCGACTATATATATATATTGATTAACTCTATTAATTTAGATACTGCTATCCATTTTTAGCCCAAATTTATTGATATACAAGATACCAATAAGTATACCAACAAATTTCATATTAAATAGTAAATATAAAAAACATAAAAAAAAAAGCTGAAAAAAAAGCCTAAACACAAAGTCAAATAATTCAAACAGTATTCAAAATACAACATAAATCATAATATCTGTTATAGTCTCGTACAATACTCAAAATAGAAATAACTCATAATATGAGTGTCTCATGCAATAATTATGATTTCAACCAGATTCTAAACAATAAACTGCCCATAATACTAACATTTTTATGCATCATATCACAGTTGATGCTGAGCAATTTGGCAACTTGATAGGCTCAGTTGGCTTAACTTTGAGCATAGGGTTTCTCTCGAAGAAATTCGTGGTCCTAAGCTCAAACCCACTGCTCAATGTTGGCATCACCGGAAAATCTTATTGGTAAGGAATATGATGAAACCCCAACGTGTACCACAACACAATATCTCTGTTCTCTATCTCCCAGTTCCTCAAATATTACAAATTTACATACACAATCTCATTAGTTTTGTTTTCAATCTTTCACTTCACACTTTGATTGGTAGCATAAGAAAGAAAAGAAAAACAGTTCATTAATTGGCTTTTATAATTAGCTTTTAACTTTTTATATATAATCTAGAACATGTACATATGCCTTCTATAAAACAAGAATATTTTTGTTTTTTAAAGGAAAAATCCAATCGTAGGCCCAAATAGCTAAGGAGGACCGTCCTGACAGCAAGTCGGGTCCAGGGTTTGAAACCACAAAGATTGGACATGAATATTAGCATCTTAATATTTTTTTACCCAAAATAATTTTTTTCACATCTATTACCATCTTTGTTAGAAAATCCCACCTTTTTATTTTTTATTTTTATGAAAAACTTGTCACGAAATCTAGTATTTTGTGACAAGTTAATAATAAATGTGTAAATAAACATTTTTGTCATTTTAGTACAAATTATCTAAAATAATAATGTTTATGTTCCTTCCAATCACACGGTCCACGTATGATTTGATATCTGCACTAGGGGATAAATTTATTAGTTAACCCAGCTCTATGATAGCTCACTAATAAGTAAGACTTAAATTAATTTGACTGGTTGTGGTGGATTGGTCGTTCTTTTTATTTATTTATTTATTTTTTTTTTTTTTGCACTCCTTGAATTTGACAACTTAACACTAATGTGCACTTTCTCTTAAGTTACATCGGTTTTTCACGGAATTTCAAGTATGCGAGCAGGGACCTTATATTTAGTGTGCAACATTTAGTTCATACGCAAATATGATCACCACCTAATATCGTTTACGTGGTTATGTTTTTTTACATTCAACTAATTATTTTACCCTAAAATTAAGGCCACCTTAGTCGGAAGTTAAAAAAAAAGGGTCATGAAAAATCAAAATGTCACATGTGCAAAAATTAAACAAAAGGGTTACATGTGCTAAAATTTAAGGCTCAAGGACTACCAATGCATATTTAATAAAATGTAGTCGCTAGTTTACCAAATCTCAATACGTTCAAGGGCACGGGGTGTAAAAAAAAAATTTAATTTAAAGAATAGTAAGTACTTCAATTACCTTTGGCTCCATATAGCTAAAGTATCATCTCCATAGCTTTGGTCAACATACATTCCTCCTGCCCATTTTTCTGACTTATTATAAGGCGTAACCCAAACATTATGCTTTGTAAAGGCGCCACGGATAATCGTCGTTCGATAAAAGCTGGCCCGCCACCGATTTTGGGATCAGACGGTACCCCACATTGTTGCCCACTTTTGTCCTCTTGTTCGGGTTCACAACTACGATATCGGACGGCCCCGAAGAGCCGAGATCGATCATCGCGTCACGCTCGGTCTTCGCGGTCTCGCTGACACGACCGTCCAATAGCTTTTCCTTGGTGACTTTTTGTTGGTCACTCTTGTGGTTTTCATTTTGGACATGACAGATGAGTATGACTCACCGTCAACGTCAAGGCGATATGAGAGGAAGTGGTCATGGTATACTCCAAATTGTGTTTTCAGCTATAAGTGTGCCATAAACTTCCTCTGCTATTTTGCCTTTGTGAGTGTAATTTGTTCCTTTTACTCCAAATTTACAAAGGATAATTCACTCTAATTTTATATGTGGTGGTATTATCCAGTTTGTTTGAATTCCCAATCCATAATGTAGTCATAGTTGAACACTGTTGCTACCGTTCTGACCACTAGGGTCACATCTGGCCTTACCTCTCTTACCTGCAAAACCATCAAATTATTTGTTATAGGAAAATTGGATAAGGAGGCGAAACTTTAGTTCGAAATGCAAAGTTTAAAGAAAATTGGGCACCTAATTAATTAGTGTCATAATACAAGTAGATCAATCATAAGTTTGTCTTGAAAATGTGTAGGGATATATACATTTTTTGATAATTAATTCGTTAGTGGCATATTTTATTATTTTAGAACATTTTTATGTTGTTTAAGACTTTGTTCAACTACTTGTTCAAGTCAAGTGGGTCACTTTGATCACGTGTTCATTCCGGCGATAATCGAACTAAAAACATCCTCATATTTTGGGTTCCGAGATCTTTAGAGATTGGATTGGATTTGGTTTATCGTTCTACTGCCTCATGGAAGATTTTGTTACTGATTCTAACAAAATCCTCATAAAGTTTTGGTCACATTGGATTTGGTTTATCGTTCAATGAACTCGTTTTAGTCACATATGCTGTTTTTTTTTTCCTTATGAGTTCTTCATCGACAACTGAGTCTGAGACTTGATCATAGTGTGTATTTACATTTCTGTCGCTGTGACGATCTCCGAGAGACGGTCGAGATATATATATATATATATATATATATATATATATATATATATATATATATATGATCTAAGGGGAGCTTGAATTGCAGTTCATTGGAAGTTAAAAGAGATGGCTAATTTGTATGTTTAAGTCATTGTACCTTAAATTATTATAGATAATTTATTTTCACCATGAGGCATACATAGGCTCGGCTTAAGTATAAGGGTCTTAAAGCTTTTGCTTTAGGCCCATATTTAAAGGAAGTGCTTTAGGTCCATATTTGAAGGAAGACTAATTTTTTTGTTTCTTTATCAGGAAAATGCCCATTATTTTTTTAAGATTGAAAAACATTACATGATTATTTTGGGCTCTTAGAACATCATTCCCTCATTTTATATCAAAAACTTTTCACGTCTCTAAGTGAAATCATTCTAAACGTAAATTTGTTCTTTTTGTTGGGCTCTTAGAAAAATATGGTCAAGGACAAAACAACATATCCCTCTCTTCAAATTCGATCTGCATGAGACGATTTTTTTCACAGTTCAATGAAATTTGTTGTTTTATTTTTCTCAGTGGGTTGGAGAGAAAACTGGAACTATAAATAATAAAGATTAGAAAGGTGGAAGTATAAAAAACTTTAATAAGTTGACACATTATAAAGATGAAAAAAAAAATATTACTGTTTCTTATTATATTTAAGACAACACTTTGAATTATGAGGTTTATGATGAAATCATTATTTTCTCTGATACATCTCTTAGAATGGATTAAGAAAAAAAAGGTCAATTCTCAAATTTTTGCTTTAAGCCTCAAGATGTCTAAAGCCGGGCCCTGGGCATACAACACCCTTTATAATAGGTGCTTTATCACCAATTTGGATTACCAAATTTATATGTCATTTACTATTTTTCTATTTCATTTATTGCATGTCTGTTTTGTCCTGCATCAAATAGTTGGTCGTTCAGCTATTTATTCTACTGGACAGTTGAAAAACCATATTTAGTATTTTCAATTCTTTTAATTATTTACAATTATAATGCATTCTAATATTTTTTCCCAAGTCCTAAAGTATGTGTATATTCTTAAATTATTTAAAAAAAAAACTCAAAAATTACAATACTCCTAAAAAAATGATAACAAAAGGATTTTGTAGTTAGGAACAGGTATAATTTCATAGTTTAACAGTACAAAAAGTTTCTTCAAACTGTGTATTAGTAAAAAGTTGTCCTTAAGTTAAATATTTGGTAGCATTTTAATCCTTTTAAAATCTATAACCTAAAATGCTCACAACTTTTTTCTTTCTATCTTAAAATCTTTTTATTTGTATAAATTAAAGCAATTAAATTATAGTTTAAATGGATACCAAGTTATTTAAGCTTATAACTATATTTTAGTTGTTTATGCGAGGGACTATTTTATAGATATGCAATTAAGTTGACACATTTTCCAGTCTATTCGGGATCTCGGTCTCAGTGTGACGCCACATAATATCACCATAATAACGTTCAAAAAAGCAAATAACGTCAGGCATTTGAACTTTCAAGAAGCTTTGGAACTTTCAAGAAGCTTTGGAAAAGAAGACGGAGAAATGTCATGGATGAAGAGATCAAGAAGATAAAGAAGAATGATACCTGGGAGTTAGATTCACTTCCAAAAGGGGACAAGGCGATAAGTGTCAAGTGAGTGTACAAGTCAAGGAAGAACTCCATAGGAAAAGTTAAAAGTTACAAGGCAAGATTAGAGTTACAAGGCAAGATTAGTGGCAAAAGGCTACAGCCAAAGAACCGGCATCGAGTATGACGAGTTATTCACTCATGTTTCTCGACTAGAAACTGTTAGACAAATCATATCATTGGAAGCTCAAAACAAATGGAGGATACATCAAATGAATGTCAAATCGGCATTCCTAAATAGGGGTCCTTGATGAAGAAGTCTAGATCAAGCAACCATAAGGCTACGAAGTCAAGGGAGAAGAAGACAAAAATCTTGAGGCTGAAGAAGGCGCTATGGGCTGAAATAAGCCCCAAGAGGTTGGAATGCTCAAAGTCGTTTCCTTCATTTTTGTCGTTCGAATTTCAAGGAAACGACATGCCGTTTCGGTCGTTTTCTGCCGTCGTTTGTCGTTCAAAATTCTGTATAAAAGCCTCAGTGTTTCCTCGAGAGTAGACGAAAATCGAAGGAAAAGAAAAAAAGAAACGAGTTTCGGCTGTGAAGAAGACGAGTCTGTTGTCGGCGAAATTCCATAGCAATCGGCGACTTTCCATCAATTTCGTCAAGCTGAAGTTATAAATCAACAAATTGTCGACGAATTTCCTCCGATTTTAAGGAAATTCCAGGTCGTTTTTAAACCCTAGATTCTGAAACTTGCATCTTCAATTTCTTGAGTAATTTGATTTTTTTTTCATATAATCCTCTTCATGAATGTTGTTTGTAATGTGATGATCTATCATATATATTTTTTCAGATTTTTTGGTGAACTTCCGACAAACCTTGAATTTTTCCGGCGAAACACCATTTTTTCCGACGAACCTTGAATTTCTTCGGCAACTGAAAAAACAGAATTTCAATTTTTTATTTATGTTTTTAAGTAAGGTTATGTGTTAGACGTAGAAATGTTGAATTGAAATTTAGTTATCATGTATATGCTAGAAATGAAATTAGTCAAGAGTATGAATTTATGGACATGTTGAAATAAATTTGTTGACATGTTTACATTAGATTATGAAATGAAGTTGTTACGTTTTGAATTGAAATGAAAGTAGTGTGAATTCAATTTATTGATATCTTGAAATAAATTTTTTGACATGTTTACATTAGATTATGAAATGAAGTTGTTACGTTTTGAATTGAAATGAAAGTAGTGTGAATTCAATTTGATGATATGTTGAAATTCAATATGCAGGTATATCGAAGATGAGCGAGGAAGGAGTTCGTAAGCATTGCACCCCAGTTGCAACAAATCCGAACCACTTCACGTGCAATTATTGTGGGCACGTTACCAGGGGGATCACATCGGATGAAGTTACACTTAAGTGGAAACGATCCGAAGAAAAACGTGAAAAAATGTCCGAGTGTTCCTTCAGAAGTACGCAAGGAGATGTTAGCATTACAAGCGGCGACTGTCCAAAAGAAGAAAAGTAAGGCCGTCCTTGATGAAACCGTAGACGAGCACTTGGCCGGATGCTTCGGTCCGACTCACGTAGAGCTTGACCCCGACCAACAATACGAACGTGATATGATGCAAGCTCTTAAAAGAAGCCTTCAAGAAACACAGCCGGATGCTTGGAGATCTGGCCCTAGTGGGGGTTCCGGGATTTCACCACCACCACCACCTCATTTTCGGCCAGATAGTGGACGACAACCTACGATCCCGGAAATCACGAATCCTAAATTGAAGCAACGTCTAGGACAAGCAGCTACACCATCCACGAGAACATACCAGCCGCCAAAGTGAAGTCGCCGCACTTTCGACACATGATCAATGAAGCTGTGACAGTTGGTAAGACTCGTGTATTTGAATTTTGAACTACCGATTTTAATTTGACAAGTATTATGGTGTCCGACTATACAATAGCGTGCACACTGAATTATTCCCTGAATTGTTCCTTGAATAATTATGTACTGTCTTTGCAGTTCAATTAAGACAAACTAAAAAAATGAGATTGTAAAAAACATTTGGGTTGGGCCATTTTAGAGATTGCTAGAGGCACTTGAATAGTTGATTCATGTCGAAGACTTGCAAATCAGCTTCGAAGTATGGAGACAGGCCATAACTGAGCTATATGATTTGGTCAACAACACAGCAATCATTGAGAAAAATGTATTATTAAATGCATGGACGCCAAAGTTGAGCATAGTCATTTTTTTTCTTATTTTTGGTCATGACTCATGAATGTATGTATCACTTGTTCAGTGAATTTATTTAGATCCAACCTAAAACGCGCGCTAATGACAATACTTTATTTTCTATTTCGTTAACAGTACTTTAGTTATTTAATTTTTATATGAGCGTTGTAATTTCATCGCCAAGATGCAACTTTGCTGAGAAAATTAAGAACGTCGTGACTACTTCGTAGTGCATATCATGGAAAAAGGTAAAATATATCACATGTAATTATATCTTGTATCTTAAAAGGTAGAAAAACAATATTAATACCGAATAATAATTAGAAGAACCTTCCATTTAGTCATATTTTTCAAATAATTTCAATTATGAAACGTTATGAATGATATTGTACTACATATATAAGCAGGGCTGGCTCGTTATCTATTGTGAAATTCCGAATCCACGTCTTGTTCCAGAATTGAAGAGAGAGAGAGAGAGATCAATTTTTGGGGGGAGAGAGAGACGGAGAGACTTGAAATGAAATAAATTCAAATTGCAATAAGTTACTAATTAGAAAATTGATTTTTTTTAATTTCAATAAGTATAATTACTTAATTAATAGTGGTAAATTAGATATATAATAATTGATTTCATTTGCCACACCAGCTTAAAAGCTATTTAAAAAAAAAAATTTGGCTAAAATGAAATTCCAACATTTTAAGTGGCTTAATTTGGTAACAAATTTCTATTAATTATTAGGTCATAGATATTGATATATTGATTGATGCAGCAAAATGACTATATCAATACATGACCAATTAAGAGTCATAAATTTGATGGTCCGATTTACGCGTGTTTTAGAACATGGGACCCTACTGAAACTTATTGAACAATCAATACATTAATGCGTGACCAATAATAATCAAAAGTTGACTATGAAGTTCAACCGGCGGCGTCCGCATATAACTAATAATATTTTCTTATATCACTGTATCGTTCTTGACCAAAACAGAGCTAAAATGTTTTTTTTTTTTTTAATTTCTTTTCTTTTTAATTATTTTAATGTATGGATGGCTGTATATAAGACCACCTCTTCTCACAATATTCTCAAATCATTATTAGATAAAGAATTTGAGGCCTTCCTTCTCTTCTATCAGCGCTTTTCTTTCATATATATCATCATTTCAAAGTCGATCCGATAAGTAGATCTCTCATTGTTTAGTTCATAACACATATCTTCAGAGATGGAAAAATCTGGTTCTACGAGGACTAAGACAGTTACAGTATTAAGCATTGACGGCGGTGGTATTAGAGGTGTGATTCCGGGGACACTTCTCGAGTTTCTGGAATCCAAACTCCAGGTACGTACTAAATGAGTAAACGTGTTTTATAGTAATTAAATCCCTTATTTTTTTTTTTATAATAATTATTAATAAACCATTATTTATATGACATACAAAAAAAAAAAAAAAAAAAAACCAATGATAGCCGGAAACAAAATAATGTATTTTTTTTTTTTTTTTTTTTTTTTTTGGAAAGCATCTAATTTTTATGGTAAAAATCAAAGCATGAATTCTTGTGTGTGACATATTTTCTTATAATACACCTATTATTGTGCAGGAATTGGACGGACCGGAAGCAAGAATTTCAGACTATTTTGACATAATTGCGGGAACAAGCACCGGCGGATTGGTCACCACAATGCTTACGGCTCCAAACGTAAATGATTGTGGCCGACCGTTATTTACCGCCAAAAACATCAACGAATTTTACTTAAACCACACCCCTAAGATTTTCCCTCAAAATAGGTAATTAAATAAATTCAAGGAGCTATGGCATTTTATTTCTTCAACATTTTACTAATGTTAATTATTCTTTAAATCTGATTTATTTTTCACAGAAACTTTGTGAAATCAATGACCGGTTGTCTCGACCCGTTTACGGGCCCAAAGTACGACGGGAAGTACCTCCATACGCTTTTAAACAATTTGCTCGGCGATCTCACTCTTAAGCAAACCCTAACAAAAGTGCTTGTTCCGGCTTTTGATATCAAGTACCTCCAGCCAGTAATTTTCTCAACCAACGACGTAAGTACATACATATCTCAATTTTGTTGCTAACATAAATTATAGTAATAAAAGTTAAATTTGTGACAATTAATTGATTTGCTTTAATGTTTTCATTGCTCAGGCTAGAGAAAATTGTTTGAAAAATCCCCGACTGGCAGATATCTGCATCGGTACCTCTGCCGCCCCTACGTTTCTGCCGGCACACACGTTTAAAACAAAGGATGGCAATGGAAAGACTCGCACTTTTGATCTCATCGATGGTGCTATGGCCGCAAACAATCCGGTAAGAAAATATTTTTAATTATTCTTCCATAAAAATTTCAATTAGTTAATTTATAATACTAGCTAGTAATGTAAAATGTTATAAATATAAGGATCTAATTGAGTACATATGAATTGTTTACAGACTATGCTGGCCATAAGTCATATCTCTAGAGAAAGATCGAAGAACAACACGAACGTAGAGCCGATGAGCGGTCATAAAATGCTAGTTCTATCACTGGGAACCGGTGCTGAAAAACGCGAGCAAAAGTACAACGCGGCCAAGGCCTCTAAATGGGGTGTGCTCAGCTGGATCTTCAATAATGGAAGCACTCCTCTTGTCGACATTTTTAGCGACGCTAGCGCTGATGTCGTTGACTTTCTCGTGTCAGCTCTTTTCCAGTCGAAAAACAACCAGCACAACTACCTTCGAATCCAGGTAGATATAAAAAATTATAGATAATCATATTTACTCGTGAAATTATGAGTAACATTTTTTTCTATTATTTAGGATGACAATTTGTGTGGTGAGGAGTCGTCGGTCGACATAGCAACAAAGAAGAACCTCGAAAGATTAGTAGAGATCGGAAATCTTTTGCTTAAAAAGTCGGTTTCAAGGGTAAATTTAGAAACGGGAAGGTATGAGGCTATTGAAGGTGAAGGGACCAACGAAGAAGCTCTTACTCGGTTTGCAAAGCTTCTATCGGAAGAAAGAAAACTCCGATCCACCACTCGATTCGGGAAACTTCTAGCACAAGACAAGAAACTTTAAGGGAATCAACTAGCTTTATAAGATTTAATATTTAATTTATTTATTCTTTCATTTTTTAAAACCTGATAAACACGTGTTACTTATAAATTCATCGGGTGTACAATATAAAGGAGAGATAAGTTGGAATAGTTGAATGATAATATCTTCCATCGCGACGCTAAAATTGAACTTTTTTTTTCATGAATATGTACAAGCACAAAATTATAAAATATCAATATATCATTCATGAAATTAGAAAAAATTAGTTTAAAGATTCCATGACGATCATATATATGAACATGGGTATGAAAGAAACTACCATACTATCACATACCATTCAACGTTGAAAGTTAATTATATATTGAATTCTAGACTACTTTCTTTTTCTCTCTTCTTCCTTTGATATATCGTGAAATATATCTTCACCGATCCAAGATTAGGAATTGACCACAAAGCAAAGTAGTTATCGCCATCACCTTGGTCATTCAAACGGAGTGTTGCATCTTAAAAATCCAGAGGAATGTCGATCCACGAAGACAAGGCTAACACACGCCTCAAGCAATTTTTATTTTATTTTTTTATTTATTTTTTTTATATGTCAATATCAATTAATAACGATATGTACGTAACCTCCTCAACATGACGACATTAGTTTTTTCTCAGAATATTTTTATTTCATTTGATTCCACTTTTGGACTTCACACTTTTTAAAATAAAAACATAGGATCTTTGTGTAGACGTTGTAGATATCTAGATGATCGGATCCTATTACACATTCAATGCCTTTGTCATCCTCTGCCTTCGCCTCCTTTTCGGCTCCGTGGCCATTCCACGGTGCGTTGGTATAACTAATTTTCGTTTATCGATATTTTTTTTATACTGTTGATTTTAGTGATTTTGGCTGGTTTAATTAGTTTATCTATTTGGTTTGTAAGCTATTATTTGTTCGCTATACTATGTGGTTTTGTGTTTCGAAGATGATTTACTCATCTTTTGAGTTATTAGTTCGACTTTTTTTTAAGGCCTTTTGGCGGTGCAAATATGATAATGAGTATATTCAGAGAGAAAGAGAGACTGATAGACAATAGAGAGAGAGAGAGAGAATTCTGTTATACTCTACAATGATAAATATCCGTACTCAAGAACATTTATATGAGTTAGCTATGATGTGACTGAGAGCGTAGTTCGCCCAATCACGCGTTAGCTGACTCAGCACTTTTACATGTGAAATTATGATTAGTCACAAAGACAAGATATCGCACACAATGTATTGACAATGTGTTCGACAACTTATTTGAACACAGATAATGGATAATCAACAATCAGTGCAATAAAGAAAAGACACACAATACGGTTAATTACTCAGTTCGGTGCAACTTCACATACGTCTGGGGGCACTCTGCCAGTGGAAAGAATTCCACTATATAGTAGTCAATAGTACAAGCAAGGTCTTATATGATTACACCACAAAATCAAAGCCCTAGAAACTATTACCACAAATGAATACCTAGACCAGGGACTCCCCCTGAATTTATAATACTAGCTAATAATGTAAAATGTTATAAATATAAGGATCTAATTCAGCACATATGAATTGTTTACAGTCTATGCTGGCCATAAGTCATATCTCTAGAGAAAGATCGAAGAACAATACGAACGTAGAGCCTATGAGCGGTCATAAAATGCTAGTTCTATCACTGGGAACCGGTGTTGAAAAAGGGGAGCAAAAGTACAACGCGGCCAAGGCCTCTAAATGGGGTGTGCTCAGCTGGATCTTCAATAATGGAAGCACTCCTCTTGTAGACATTTTTAGTGACGCTAGCGCCGATGTCGTTGACTTTCACGTGTCTGCTCTTTTCCAGTCAAAAAACAACCAGCACAACTACCTCCGAATCCAGGTAGATATATAAAATAATATATATGTTAATAGACAATCATATTCACTTGTGGAATTATCATTAACATATTTTGCTATAATTTAGGATGACAATTTGTGCGGTGAAGAGTCATCGGTCGACATAGCAACAAAGAAGAATCTCGAAAGATTAGTAGAGATTGGAAATATTTTGCTACAAAAGCCGGTTTCAAGAGTAAATTTGGAAACAGGATGGTACGAGGCAATTGAAAATGAAGGGACCAACGAAGAAGCTCTTACTAGGTTTGCAAAGCTTCTATCGGAAGAAAGAAAACTTCGATCCACCACTCGATTTGGGAAGCTTCTAGCAATGGGCAGGAAACTTAAAGAGAATATCTGCTAGCCTTACAAGAAAAATCAACGTTGTATATTCGTTCATTATTTTAAACTGATAAAAATATATGGCATATAAATTCAAAAGTGAGTAGTTGAAACAGTGAAAATGAATACATATATTTCATTGAGATGCTAAAATAGAACCTTTTTCATTCGTAAATATAATGAAAATACAAGCATTAAATTACAAAACATCAGGACTGCATGACGTTAATTTTTTTTTGTTTTTTTAAGAAAGCATGACGTTAATTATTATTAGTTCAACCGATACTTCTTGTCTCTGAGCTTTCCCTGAGCTACAGAGCTTTCCCCTTGTGGAATTTCCTTCGCATAAGGTCATGTATGATTTATGCAACAAATGGAGTTACGTTAATGTGACTGAGGAAGAGGAGGTGGTGGTTGCTATCGATGACAAAACCTTGGACGACGGAAGGGTTGAAGCTGACAATCTTTTGCTCGGCAAACTCCTAACTGACAAGGGTTATAACAAAAAGGCATTGAAGGCAATTATTGGAAATCTTTGGAACGTGAGGAAAGGGCTGGAGATTAGTGAAATTCAAAACTCAATCCTGAAATTTAGTTTTGGCTCTGTTGATGACAAGAAGAAAGTTCTGGAAAATGAACCTTAGGTTGTTTGACAAGGCGTTGTTAAGTCTTTCGGACCCGGCAGAAGACTCGTCAAGAGGCTTAGGGCAATTCATGAGCGCAAGATTTTGGACCCAAATCCACGGTCTCCCCTTGTTGGCGACGACGGCTAGGATGGGTGAGATTTTGGATAGCAAGGTGGGGACGGTTCTAAAGGTTGATACGGACCAGAGAGGACATGTTTGGGACAGTTTTATTCGGGTTCGGACCTTGTTCGACATCTTTAAAACTCTCCGTCAGTGTATACCGGTCCAACTTGGAAGGAATGCAGATAAGATTTGTTGTGAGATCAAATACGAGCAGTTGCCGATCTTCTGCTTCCATTGCGGTCTGATCGGCCATCAATGGGAACGATGTACGGCACCCAATGCTCCGGTACACAAACCCAAGGAGGGATTCGGAGATGGGGTTTTCTTGGTTGGTACATGTCCTAATCGTTTCAAAGCACTGGTGTTCCGCATAGCGGCGGAGCGTCAGGAAGGGAAGAGGAAAAGTGATAGGGCGGAGGGCAGATTAGCATCATCGCGTTCCTCTGACTCGAGTTCACCGGCTTTTTAACAGGAGGGTTAGGCTTCGGCTAGGAGTGTTCGTACTGAAGGTTTTGGATCGCAGAGTCACGAGAAAGGCTTGGCGACGGATAAGATGCACTCGCCAGAGCCTCAATCGCCGGCCTTCGTCTCTCAGACCTGGGGAGACTCGCTGAACGCGCGTGGGAAGCAGACTTCGACCTACCCTTCATCGCCCGTGCGTGACTCCAAATCCTCGGGGAATTTGAGTCACAGGAACCACTTGTCTGTTGGCACAATTCCCAGGAACGAAGCCCAATCAGGTAGTGCGGTGAAGGATTTTTCGGGAGAAGAAGGGATTTCCAATATCCCAATTTCCGAAGACCCACTGAATGAAGGCTGAAGATTTTCTCTAGAAGAGACACATCACTAGAGGATTAGGGAGACTATTGAAGCTTTAAATGGGCAGGCCCATTTGGTAAAAAGCCTAAAAGGAGTAATTTTTGGGCCCCAGGGTAAGCCAAATTTTTTTGAAGACCCTCCTGAGATGCAAGGAACCAAATCTTCGCATAGAACTCTTGCTTCAATCACTGAAGTACAGGAAATCCATGGCTCCTTGAAGTCACACCTCGCATCGCCGAGTCCGACGGCGTAGGAGGGGGAGAAGGTTAGGAAGCTAGTCCAAAGCGATGTCCCTGTGTCGAAGTTCACATTCGGCGCCGAGGAGTTGACTCCAGCTCCAGGATTACAGAGCCAGAGAGGGCTGTCGGAGCTGGGGGGGGGTCCCTGGACGGAGAGGGATGAGTGTGGGGGAGGGTAATAAGAAAAGGTTGAGATCGGCCACGGCGAATAAACACTCTTGGAAAAAAAGCACGCTAATTTCGGGATTAGAAGTTCATTCCCTACCCCAGAGTGCTAGCCTTAGGTGGTCAGCCAGATGATGGGTCCACTAATCTTGCTATCCCTTCTCCCGTGTTTTCGCCGAGGAAAATGCAGTAGAATCTCATTAAAGCCTCAGCCCACCTCCCTTCCCCTGCTATTTCTAACTCGTCGGCGTTAGATTTGGCGGTGGGTTCCTTTATTACCAAAGCGGCGCTCCAAGAGGATTGATTTCCCTCGTCTGGAATGTCCGGGGATTGGGAAATCCCAGGATGAAAAGGGCCGTTCAGTCGCACTCTTTTAAGTATAAGTCCGACTTAATCTTTTTGTCGGAAACTAAACTTAAGAGTAGTACGTCTGAGAGGGTTCGATTATTGTTGGGATTTGAGAATTGTTTTACAGTGGAGAGTGTGGGTAGAAGTGGGGGGCTGTTACTTCTTTGGCGTGACTCGATAAGGTTTACCTTGGGGTCGTTTTTGAGATTCCATATTGAAGGGTGGGTCATGGACGAGGAGGGGATTGGCTGGAAATTTTTGGGTCTTTATGGCGATCCAGTGGCTGGGAATAGAAAGTTTTCGTGGGAGCTCGTTCACCGTGTCATGTCGTCGTTTCATGGGCCTTGGTTAGTCGGTGGCGATCTTAATGAGGTAGCGGAGAACGAGGAGCTTAGCCACGGAAGGGTTAGAAAGCCGTATATCTTCTCGACTCTTTCCGGCATATGTTGGAAGATAGTGACCTCGAGGATTTGGGGTTCGATGGGGCATGTTTTACTTGGCGTCGTAGCTCGGATCCGGATAGTATGGAAGAACGTCTTGATAGATGTCTCACCAACTCGGAGTGGAAATTTTTTATCCGAAAGCGAGGGTGTTTCATCTCGAGTATTGGAGTTCAGATCACCCCCTTCTTATGGCTACTCATGGGAGGAAGTCTAGGCCTTCACCTGATCATCCTAGAAGGTTCTTCTTCTAAGAGGCTTGGTGCAAAGAGGAAGAATGTGGGCGAACAATTCGGAGCGCTTGGGACTCGTGCGTAGGGGGCGGGCTTCCGATTCTTCTTGAGTCTCTTAGGAAGTGCAAGGTGAGCCTTGGGAGTTAGGTATGGGGAAGAAGTTGGCGTTGTTGGCCATGATTTAGAAACAAAAAGAAGTGGTTAGAAGAGCGGGTGATTCGAGTTTCGGGGACGATCGTTGGGATCTTGGTCGTGAACAACGGCAACTCAACGCCCTCCTTGAGAAGGAGGAGAGCTATTGGAGACAACGGAGTAGGATTTCTTGGATGAAGTGTGGCGATAAGAATACTACTCTTTTCCACCGTAAGGCCTCGGCGCATAAGAAAATAAATAGTATTCGGAGCCTTATTGATGAATCAGGGGCTCGGAGGGAAGGGGACGAGGGTATTGAAGAGGTGATTTCCTCCTATTTCAAGGGGATTTTCACATCTTCTAGACCATCGTCGGAATGTATCGATAAGGCCGTGAAAGGAGTCGAACCACAGGTTACTTCCACCATGGACAACGACGGCCCTTCGATGAGGATAACGTGAAGAGGAAGGTGTTCTCTCGATGGGAATCATTAAAGCTCCGGGGAGTGATTGTTTCCCGGTCCTCTTCTATCAAAAGAATTGGGAGATCGTGGGAGCTCGGGTGACGGAGGTGTGCTTGGGTATTCTCAACGACAGAGGATCAGTCTCGGAAATCAATGACACCATAATCACCTTGATTCCTAAAATCGACAACGCGGCTAAGGTTAGTGAGTTCCGATCCATTAGTCTTTGCAACGTGATTTATAAGTTGGTGTCTCGGTGTCTTGTGTCGAGGTTTAAGAACATCATGGAGGAGGTGATCGCGAAAAACCAAGGTGCTTTTGTGGGAGGGCGCCAAATTTTTTATAGCATCATGGTTTGCTTCGAGGGAATCCATACGATGAAGAGAGGAAGATTAAAAAATGAGAGTTTTGCGGCTCTCAAGATTGATATGGCCAAAGCCTACGACCGTGTAGAGTGGTCCTTCATTGAAGCGATGATGCTTAAGCTAGGCTTCGCCGGTGAGTGGGTGGAGAAAGTGATGCGGTGCATTACCTCGATTAGTTTCTCCTTCAACATCAACAGATCGGTTCGGGGGAGGGTGGTGCTGGAAAGAGGTCTTCGTCAAAGGGACCCGCTTTCCCCTTTTCTCTTTCTCATTTGCGCGGAGGGTCTCTCATGCCTCCTCAAAGAGGGGGAAAGCAGGGGAAACATCACCGGTGTCCGTTTCGGCTGAGGCAACTTTCGGGTTTCGCATTTGCTCTTTGCCGACGATAGTCTTATCTTCTTCCGCGCTAGTCTCGAGGAGAGTATCGCAATTATGGGGGCTTGGGTTTCGTGATCTGGAATTCTTTAACCAAGCCCTTGTTGCTAAGAGTGTATGGCGTCTTCTTCGTCGATCGGGTAGCCTCTTTGAGTGAGTGATGCGTGAAAGCTACTATCCGGAAGGGGATCTTCTTGGAGCCACTTGCTCCTCGACCGGGTCTAATCTTTAGCGTGATCTTGTCTGGGGGAAAGAGATTATTACCGTGGGGTCGAGGTGGAGAGTCGGAGATGGGGAGTCAGTGTTCGTAATTAAGGATAAATGGATTCCCCAGCCTAATAGCTTCTCTCTTATCAATCCTCCGTTCATCCCCGATGATATGCGTGTGGCGGAACTCAAGAACAATGACGGTGGGTGGAATGAAACCTTGGTCCGAGATATGTTCGAACATGAAGATGTGGAGGCCATTCTCGCCATCCTTTCGAGTAGAGCCGGGGCGGCCGATGCTATTAGGTGGCATTACTCTAAGGACGGCGAGTATTCGGTGAGAAACGGGTATTGGTGTGCTTGTTCGACCTTGAAGATGGCTAGATCGTCGACCCCCTCGGCCTCTTCGAAGTGGTGGAATACTCTTTGGAAGCTTACGATCCCTCCGAAGGCCAAACTCTTTGCGTGGAGGGTGTCCAAAAGGTGGATCCCGGTGAATACGTTACTTCGCCGCCGTAAGATTATCGACGATGACCACTACCCTTTGTGTCATGGTGGACCGGAAATGGTTTCTCATGCTATTTGGGGTTGTTGTTGGGTGCGCAAGGTTTGGAAACTCACTAGCTTCGGGAAAGTGCTTAAAGATTTTCAAGGGGAGGACGCTATTGGAATCTTCTCCAAAGTCATGGATTCCGTTGAGGTTAGCAATCTTGAATTTTTTACTGTTTTGGCTTGGGATATTTGGATCCATAGGAACAAAAGTCTCTCCGACGATGTGAAGTGGGCCCCCGGTTTGCTTGTGGAGTGGTCTGGGGGCTTCCTTGAAGCTTTTCGTGAGGCAAACATGGTTAGTTCCCCCAAGGGCAGCAAGGTTAAGGTCGCGGCATGGCCGCCGCCGAGACCCGGAGTTGTTGCGGTCAATGTGGATGCGGCTATCGACTCTACGGGTAGCCGTTTTGGGATCGGTTGTGTGCCTCGGGATCATCGGGGAGTGGTTTTGGCTTCGGAAGTTTTGGCTAAGCCTCAAGGGCTTGCGCCGTCACTCGCGGAAGCTTCCGCTATTCTCCGCGGCCTTAGTTTTGCTAGAGAATCGGGTTGTAGAAGGGTGGTGGTCCATTCCGATTGTCTCCAAGTGGTTCATGCGATCAACACGGGGGTCATTCCTACGACGGAACTAAGTACCATTTTGGAGGATATCAAGGCGAGTTTATTTGCTTTTCATGAGTTTTTTTTTTGTTCATTCCTCGCTCTTGTAATGTTGTTGCCCATAACTTGGCTAGGTATGCCTTTCTTGTTAACTCGGAGGTTCATTGGTCGGGGCTTGTCCTGCCATGTACCGTCCGGGAAATTCTTAAAAATATTCCTTTGATGTAACCACGGTTTTCCTCCGCCATACGTGAGAGTTTTAATCTATTTTATCGTGGTTCCGTCCACGTTTTATAAAAAAAAAATTATGAAACATCAGAAAATCATTTTCATGATTTATATGACATGGTTGTGAAAGAAGCTATCGTACTATAACGTCTCATTCAAGTTTCAAAGAGTTTTCTTATTTAGTTGAAACTTAGAATATGGATTATGTTTTATTATTTTTGCCGTCATGTTTAGTTTTAAATTCGTATTTTCAATTTTGGTTTAGTGATTCTCATGAAATGTTCGATATGCAATCGTTATATTTTGCTTAAATGTTTTTGTTTCTTTTTAAGATCTTTAAAACTTTGGTTCGTCTTGTTTCGATGTGTTTTAAATAAAAAATTTCCTCCAAGTTTTCTAAAATTTAAAGTAAGATAAGTAAGACGGTCCGAAAAGTCGGGTCGTCACACGAGAGCTAAAGACGAACTAGGTCATTTAGGTTATATTAAAGAATTAATCATAATAATTAACAAGAAAGAGTAAATACGTAAGATTAGAAAGAGTGGTAGAGATTAATTTCACTTACAAGTATCATATAATTCAAGACATTTAAAAAAAAAAGGAGGATCAAATATATAATAGGAATAAATGAAACTTTGGGACATTTCTTTTATAGATCTATGATCACTTTGTGACAACGATGTCTTTTTTTCCTAGAAAAAACGAAAAATTTGTCCCTGTTTTTTGTTTATTTATAGATGTAGCCATTTATGTACATAAGAAAGGGAGGGATGAATATATAAAGCAAATTCAACAAAGAATAATGTTGTCAAAAGGCAAAGAAAAATTTATATGAATGTAAAAATAGATCATAAAAAGATTAATATTGTCAAAAGGCAAATAAAAATTTATTCTTGAAGATAGGATTAATAAGAGGGCTTTTTTCTAATATTTCATAAGAAAATTATATTCCACTTATATGATTATAGCTAGTTGTCATTAAATACAGTTTTTTCATGGCATATTTATTATAAAAGCCTATTTTGTGACATGTATGATGTCAAAGTGCGGAAAAATACATACTGATGGATGCGAAAAGAAAAGAAAAACTCGTTTTGCCGTACTAAATAATTACATAAGCTGTTATTCGATTTACCCTTATCCAACTTGAACTCAAAGGAGTGAATTAAAAAAATGGACAGTCCATAATATTCCGTAAAGGGGGACAACAAATGAATAAAACAAAAGAACTTCTTCATTCTCAGATAAAATAGGATAAAATACAACTCTCCTGGTGGAAAATGTTATAAAATGTTTGAAGACAAATACCAATTATTTGGAAACATTATTGGTTAAAACTTGAAATATAATATGGCTGCTGACTATAGCTAAACAATAAAGAAAGAAGAGGATTTGCGTTGAATTGGTCAGAAACGTTCTATTGTAACGAAAACGCCAAGCAAATTCGCATATAATTGGGTTAAACTTCATACATTTTTAATCCCACTTAATGTACGTAAACCAAAGGGGTTTGAAACATGTAGTTGAGAGAGTCAGATGAATATTTAGGGTGATAAATTTACTTGAGAGGTCATATTTGATAAAGTACTAAAATTTATCACACTGCCTAAGAGTATTACACTTTTTACATATATTCAGAATTCAAAAGCGACTGT
Source organism: Urtica dioica subsp. dioica (assembly GCF_054948205.1). NCBI lineage: Eukaryota > Viridiplantae > Streptophyta > Magnoliopsida > Rosales > Urticaceae > Urtica > Urtica dioica. The sequence goes on from NC_142761.1 coordinate 4,774,164, forward strand.
TTACTATGTTAGAACTATTGATTACACAAAACAAAACAAAAAGTTAAATAGATAGGTAGCTACTAAACTTCCAATAGAAGCAATTATATTTGAATAATAATAATATTGTGTTTAAGACTTGAGGATGTAATTATAGTATTCTACAGTGTTTCTTATATATGGACATGGGCGGAGACACATGAGGCCAATGAACTTTCTAAATTTGTGTATTTCATCTAAAATATTTTAATTTTTGTCTAGAATTATATATTTATTTTATAAATGTCCCTCGTAAAAATGTTTCGTCATATATGCTCATTCTGATGAAATCTTACCCCCACCACTGCATATTGGGTGATGAGAAAAAAGAATAAATCTAACGGAAGAAAACTAGGAGATACACAAATTGTTCGAAGAGCAATACTTAATATAACAATACATGACTCAATAATAATAGTAATAATAACAATAATAATAACTCATATCAAAATATGACCAATTAAGAGTCATACCTTATTGTCCCAAAAAATGAATTAAGTAAAAAATTTGATGGTCAGATTTGCCTGTGTTTTAGAACGTGGGACGTAGTGAAATTCACTGAATAATTAATACATCAATGCATGACCAATAATAATCAAAAGTTGACTATAAAGTTCAACTACGGCGTCCATGCATATATAATATACTATATATCACTGTACCTTTCTTGACCGAAACATATCTCAAGTTTTTAGATTGCTTATATATATGTATATAAGACCACATCTTCTCATATAATTCTCAAATCATTTCCGGAACAAGAATCTGAGGCCTCTTTCTCTTCTAACTATTAGCTCTTTTCTTTCGCAAAATCATTTCATTGTCATTCCAATCAGTAGATCTCTCCTTTTGAATTAAAAACACATATATTTTAAAGATGGAGAAATCTGGCTCTACGAGGACTAAGACAGTCACAGTTTTGAGCATTGACGGCGGTGGAATTAGAGGTGTCATTCCGGGCACACTTCTTCAGTTTCTGGAATCCAAACTCCAGGTACGTACTAAAGCATTCAACACTAGTTTATAATTATTAGGATTGAGAGAGATGAGAGCCAAACAGTATTTTGAATATATCAGAGTAAATGATACAGAGTATTGAACGCACACTTTATAATAGGCAAGAGTAAAGGGAAAGTGATAAGCCACGTAGGACTTGAGTAGACTAAAGATACACCAATAGAAAAGAAGTAAAGTGCCACATAGACTATGCCTTAACAGCCCCCCTCAAACTCAAGGTTGCAAGGCTTTCAACGTTGAGTTTGGACCTGAGAAGAGGAAAGCGCGCACTGGATATGGCCTTAGTGAGAATATCTGTAACCTGATCACAGCCAGGGACATGCTTCACATTCACAGCGCCTTGAGCCACCTTTTCACGAACAAAATACAAGTCCATTTCTACGTGCTTGGTGCGAGCATGTAAGACCGGATTGCCGGCAAGCATGATAGCACTCATATTGTCCACCCAGATGTCAGGCACACGGACTTGAGGGAGTTGCAGTTCAGAGATCAAAGCACAGACCCAAGTTACTTCAGAGACAACAGCTGCCAAGCTCCGAAACTCTGCTTCAGCAGATGAGCGAGAAAGTGTATGTTGCTTCTTGGAACTCCAAGCCACCAAATTGCCACCAACAAACACACAGTACCCTGAAGTAGAACGACGATCTTCAGAGTCGGCACCCCAGTCTGCATCACTAAAGGCGGTGACATTGAAGTGAGGTGAGCGAAAAAGATGAAGACCAAAATCCAGAGTTCCAGCTAGATAGCGAAGAATTCTTTTCACAGCCGCCCAATGAGCTTGCAAGGGATTGTGCATAAACTGACAGACACGACTCACTGAGAAAGCCAACTCTGGTCTAGTGACAGTAACATATTGCAATCCACCCACTATGCTCCTATATAACTGAGCATCCAGAACAGCATCACTCCCAAACGTTGTGAGTTGCAAGCCACTAGTCATGGGAGTGCGACTAGACCGAGCAAACTGCATTTTGGCCTTGCCTAGCAGCTCCTTAATATATTTGGTTTGACACAACAGCAGACCAGAGTCAGTAGAAAGGACCTGAATTCCCAGAAAAAAATCCAAGAACCCAAGATCTTTTAACGAAAACATATCCCCAAGCTTCACTATCATCTGCTCAACCTGAACTGGGTCACTTCCAGTGACTAAAATATCATCCACGTAGACCACAACAAATACATGATGACCTGAAGAAGCCTTGATAAACAAAGATTGATCGGCTTTGGAAGCTACAAACCCAAGAGACCCAAAAGCTTGATTAAGCTTGCTAAACCACGCTCTCGGAGCTTGTTTCAATCCATAAATGGCCTTCTTCAGACGACACACCCGAGACGGATAGTTAGGATCTCCAAACCCACTCGGCTGAGCCATATAAACTTCCTCCTCTAACTCACCGTTTAAGAACGCATTGTTCACATCTAGCTGTCGCACTTGCCAAGCACGAGACAGAGCAACAGATAGAATGAGGCGAATAGTTGTAGGTTTGGCCACCGGAGAGAAGGTCTCATTATAATCAAACCCAGCTGTTTGGTTGAAGCCTTGAGCCACGAGCCTCGCTTTGTAACGATTCAGCGAGCCATCTGCATTTTGCTTGAGTTTGAAGATCCACTTGCACCCTATTGCCTTACGATCTGGGGGAAGATCAGTGAGATACCATGTGTCATTCCTCATTAGTGCGAGATACTCATCTCTCATAGCACCACTCCACTCCTGAGAAGCCAGAGCACTAGTTACCGAGTCCGGTTCCACAGCGGCACTGTAGACAAGAGGCTTGAACACACCAGCTTTAGCTCTTGTCTGCATCGGATGAGCATTTTGTGGACCAGCACCTGCCCGTGATGACTCAAACGGAAGATCAATGACTATCTTGCCATGGTCAAGAGAAGAGACCAGTGGTGGTGATGAAGATACCACCGGAGACTCCAGACCTGATCCTGCAGCAACAACTGATGAACGTACAGGGGTACTAGATTGTGCATATTGATCAACATCAGAAGAGACACGTGAGGGAACCAAGGGAATGGACAAGGTTGGAGACATTGATTTGCAAACAGGAAGTTGAGATGGCTGAGATATTGACTGGAAAAGAGAGGAATATGGGAACAACAATTCATTGAAGATGACATCACGAGATATATAGACACGACCCGTCCCATCTAAACACTTGTAACCTTTGTGATTTTGACTCACCCCAAGAAACACACATAATGTGGAACGAAAGGCTAATTTGTGAGAGTTGTATGGTCGTGTATTCGGATAGCAAGCACAACCAAACACACGTAGATGAGTATATGACGGAATTTGACCAAATAAGGCTTGATAAGGTGTTTTTCCATGAAGCACTGAAGTTGGTAATCTATTGATGAGATACACGGCTGATCTAAAAGATTCATCCCAGAATTTAAATGGAAGTTGTGCCTGTGCAAGTAAGGTTAGACCATTCTCAACAATGTGCCGATGCTTACGCTCAACTAAACCATTTTGTTCATGAGTGTGTGGACATGGTTTTCGATGAACAACACCTAGAGACTCTAGAAATTTAGTGAACGGTCGAAATTCACCCCCCCAGTCAGATTGAATACACTTGATTTTGTGAGGAAATTGTAGTTCCACTTGAGCTTTGAAATTTTGAAAAATTTTGAACGCATCAGATTTGGCTTTTAACATATATATCCATGTATAGCGAGTGCAAGCATCAACAAAGGTTATATAATATTTAAAGCCATTTCTAGATGGAACCGGTGATGGACCCCAAAGATCAGTGACAATAAGTTCTAATGGCTGTGAATAAACTGTTTCAGAAGAGAAATATGGAAACTTATGAATTTTTCCAAAACAGCACGCTGAACAAGTGTCTATGGAATTTTTATTCAGACTGAAAGGTATGTTGCATTGTGACATTACATTTTGCACAACCTTACAAGAGGGATGACCAAGACGATTGTGCCAAAGTTTAAAGACATCTGAATTTGGAACTTTTGCTGAAATAAAGGCTTCACACTTTGAAGTGGACTTAGGAGCAGAACAATCTGAATTTGTGACTCTAGACTTAGACGCTGAGTTGAGAGAGACTTGATTCTTGTCAAACACGTAGAGACCATCCCTAAGCAAGCCCTCCAAAAGAATAGTCCTGGAATTCTGATCCTTGACACAACAATAAGAGGAATGGAATTCAAAAAACACGTTGTTATCAAGACAAAACTTAGACACGCTAATCAAATTTTTCGTAATTTCTGGCACATGTAGCAGTGTTCTAAGATCAAGTTTATGATGTGATAAGGGAGACTGAAATGATGTTTGACCAATATGCTTAATCTGTAAACCCTTACCATCACCAATATGAAGTTGTTCTGCACCGTGATACTCAGATTTCAGCTCCAAATTCTGCAGGTCGGAGGTGACATGATTGGTTGCTCCTGAATCTGGATACCAATCTGAGTCCGGTGCATACCAGGATTGCTCTTGATTATACCAGTTCTGACTCTGAGTGTCTTGAGGAGAGACAATGGTCTGAGCCACATAGCCTTGAACAGCGCCAGTGGATTGATTGTGAGTCTGAGAACCAGTGGTTTGAAGCTGATTTGGTCCTTTAAATGACTCGTCGAACCTGTAGAAGCATCCAAGAGCAAGATGCCCAATCTTTCCACACACCTGGCATTGAGGTTTGTTGGACTGAAAACCACGTGAGACGAAACCACGGCCACGACCTCTGGTAGTTCCTCGAGGTGATCCTCTGAAGGCGTTACTGAAATTGTGGTTGCCGTAGCTCGAACCTCTTGCATATTGTTGCGAACCTCCATAGTTTTGCTGTCTGTGACCATGAAATCCTGGTCCTCCTCCTCTACGATCATTGTAAGAGTGAGCAGAGGAGTAGTTAGCAGTCATCAATGACGTATTCTTTTGTTGAGGTAGATCGAGCTCTGAGTTTTTCTTTTCAATCCTCGCTTCCATTGCCAACAGTAGAGCTTCAATTTCTTCTACCGTGAACACATCATTTCGTGCTATGGTTGCTAGAATAAAGGTTTCATACTCATCAGGTAAACCTTCGCAGATCGCTTCAACATGTTCTTTGACTTCAAACTTGCTTCCGACGAGAGACAGCAGATCCACCAGATTCCTGATCTTCAGTAAATACTCATTCATAGAGATATCATTCTTCTTTGTTCTCGCCAATTGATTCTTGAATTGAGAGATTTTAGCTCGAATTTGTTGAGCATAATACACTTCCAGTGTTTTCCAGATCTGAGCTGCTGTGTCGCAGCTGATAACTCGAGGTAGAATACCTTCTGCCATTGACGAGAGTAACCAGGACACCAGAAGCTGATCTTGTCTCTCCCAGCACCTGTACTCTTGAGTGACTTCATCATCTTCTTCGTCTTTCGTATTTCTATACTTCATCGGTGCCGCGTCGGATTTGAGAAGAAAATCCTGTAGATCATGTCCTCGCACTGTTGAGAGGATTTGCTTTCTCCAGACGAGAAAGTTGTTGAGGTCAAGCTTTGTTCCAATCGAATTGTTGAAAACAACTGGAATCGCTTTTGCAGGTGTAGATCCCGCTGTGTCTTCAAGAGACGTTACCGACGCCGTCGCCATGATCGGATCTCTGTTTTTCCGAAGCCGGAATCACAGCTCTGATACCATATTAGGATTGAGAGAGATGAGAGCCAAACAGTATTTTGAATATATCAGAGTAAATGATACAGAGTATTGAACGCACACTTTATACTAGGCAAGAGTAAAGGGAAAGTGATAAGCCACGTAGGACTTGAGTAGACTAAAGATACACCAATAGAAAAGAAGTAAAGTGCCACATAGACTATGCCTTAACAATAATTATGAAATGAGATTACCCTTATCTTATTTTACTATAATTTATAACGAGGCAACTATATATACTATTATTTTGCAGGAATTGGACGGACCGGAAGCAAGAATTTCAGACTATTTTGACATAATTGCGGGAACAAGCACCGGCGGATTGGTCACCACAATGCTTACGGCTCCAAACGTAAATGATTGTGGCCGACCGTTATTTACCGCCAAAAACATCAACGAATTTTACTTAAACCACACCCCTAAGATTTTCCCTCAAAATAGGTAATTAAATCAATTCGAGGAGCTATGGCGTTTTATTTCTTCAACATTTTACTAAAGCTAATTGTTCTTATAATCTGATTTATTTTTCACAGAAACTTTGTGAAATCAATGACGGGTTGTCTCGACCCGTTTACGGGCCCAAAGTACGACGGGAAGTACCTCCATACGCTTTTAAACAATTTGCTCGGCGATCTCACTCTTAAGCAAACCCTAACAAAAGTGCTTGTTCCCGCTTTTGATATCAAGTACCTCCAGCCAGTAATTTTCTCAACCAACGACGTAAGTACATACATATCTCAGTTTTGTTGCTAACATAAATTATAGTAATAAAAGTTAAATTTGTGACCGTTAATTGATTTGCTTTAATGTTTTCATTGCTCAGGCTAGAGAAAATTGTTTGAAAAATCCCCGACTGGCAGATATCTGCATCGGTACCTCTGCCGCCCCTACGTTTCTGCCGGCACACACGTTTAAAACAAAGGATGGCAATGGAAAGACTCGCACTTTTGATCTCATCGATGGTGCTATGGCCGCAAACAATCCGGTAAGAAAATATTATTAATTATTCTTCCATAAAAATTTCAATTAGTTAATTTATAATACTAGCTAGTAATATAAAATGTTATAAATATAAGGATCTAATTGAGTACATATGAATTGTTTACAGACTATGCTGGCTATAAGTCACATCTCTAGAGAAAGATCGAAGAACAACACGAACGTAGAGCCTATGAGCGGTCATAAAATGCTAGTTCTATCACTGGGAACCGGTGCTGAAAAACGCGAGCAAAAGTACAACGCGGCCAAGGCCTCTAAATGGGGTGTGCTCAGCTGGATCTTCAATAATGGAAGCACTCCTCTTGTCGACATTTTTAGTGACGCTAGCGCCGATGTCGTTGACTTTCTCGTGTCAGCTCTTTTCCAGTCAAAAAACAACCAGCACAACTACCTCCGAATCCAGGTAGATATATAAAATAATATATATGTTAATAGACAATCATATTCACTTGTGGAATTATCAGTAACATATTTTGCTATAATTTAGGATGACAATTTGTGCGGTGAAGAGTCATCGGTCGACATAGCAACAAAGAAGAATCTCGAAAGATTAGTAGAGATTGGAAATCTTTTGCTACAAAAGCCGGTTTCAAGAGTAAATTTGGAAACAGGAAGGTACGAGGCAATTGAAAATGAAGGGACCAACGAAGAAGCTCTTACTCGGTTTGCAAAGCTTCTATCGGAAGAAAGAAAACTCCGATCCACCACTCGATTCGGGAAACTTCTAGCACAAGACAAGAAACTTTAAGAGAATATCTGCTAGCCTTACAAGAAAAATAAACTTATTTGTTTATTCGTTCATTATTTTAAACTGATAAAAATATATGGCATATAAATTTCACGTGTCCGCGGGTTTCAACTCTTTCAAGCAAGGGTGTCGTAGTTAATTGTTTTGTTCAATTCAAAAGTGAGATGTTGAAATAGTGAAAATGAGTAGTATATTTCATTGAGATGCTAAAATAGAACCTTTTTCATTCGTAAATATAATGAAAATACAAGCATTAAATTACAAAACATCAGAAAATCATTTTCATGATTTATATGACTTGGTTGTAAAAGAAGCTATCGTACTATAACGTCTCATTCAATGTAATATACCTATGATGTACTTGAAAGAAAAGAAATACTGATGCCATGCATAATGCCATGCAAATTGGTCTTACGTACATGGAAATGTGGGAACAAAACAATGGGAGAAAATGATGTAATTTATTTCCTCTTTTATGAACTGTTATTTTGTCTTTCCGTTTCCTCTTTTATTTCCTTCTTTATTGCCTTTTATTTGCTTTCAATGTGGCTGTGCCCATTTGCTTTCTTGTTTTGTGTTGAACGTATCATGTTTATTTTAGTTTATATATACTTGTCTTATTTGTCAAGTTACTCGGCAGACTTGATTAAATAAAAAGAAACCCAAGCATTGCTTGAAGAAACCTGTGTGATTATCTCTTTCCTATCAGCTTGTCTACATCAGTTGGTATCAGAGCCCACTCCGATCGCCTCACCACCGCCATGGCTTGCGTGTTCAGATCCAAGACGTCTTAATTATGTTCGATCCCGTCATGGTTGCCTAAGCCCACCAACGTGCTCTCGCGATTGAAAAACAACAGTCACGCCGCGCGTATATTTCAGCCCCGCCGAACATCGCACAGCCCCGCGCCGCACCTGTGGCACCACCGCGAGGAAATCCAGCCCCACCGCAGCCGAATCCAGCCCCGACACAGCCTATTCTCCTGCCATCGGTTGTGGCATTCGATGCTTTGGCTGTGGCGAACTGGGCCATCGCCGAAACAATTGTCCGCAAAACCAACGCCGTGGTCTCCTTGCCGATGAAACCTACGAGATTATGGGCGATCCCATCTTTGATGATGACGCCGGTGCAAATGACGAGATCGAAGAAGTTGTGGGTGATGTTGGTCACGCTCTTGTTCTCCGCCAAAATTTTCTCATTCCCCGAGCCGCGATGACGGTTGGCTCTGGAATAATATTTTCCAATCCTCGTGCACTATTGGCGAGAAAGTGTGCCGTTTTGTTATTGACTCCAAAAGTTGTGAGAATGTCATCGCTAAAGACGTTCTCAAGAAGCTAGGGGATCGAAGCGGAGAAACATCCTAAGCCGTACAAATTGGCGTGGCTCCAAAACGGCACCGATGTGACCGTCTCTCAGCGGGCTTTAGTGTCGTTGTCGATAGCCACAACATACCGGGACCAAATCATGTGTGACGTTGTGGCAATAGACGCTTGCTATTTACTCCTCGGCCGGCCGTGGCAATTCGATCGCCACGCAATCCATGATGGTTTAGAAAACACTTACAGTTTCTTTTTTGGTGGAAAGAAAATTGTGCTTCTCCCCTCGAATCCCGCAACAACCCCCGCTCAAAGGCCAACTATGTCACTGCTCTCTCACTCCAAATTTGAAGCCGAAATGACCGAGTCCGGGGTTTTCTATGCGCTTCTCGGAAAATCAGTCCCCGACACTTCTCTGGTGCCTTCGCCCGTCCAACCGCTGCTCGCGGAATTTAATGACGTTTTTCCCCTTGATCTCCCGCCGAGTTGCCACCTCTTCGTGACATTCAAAATCGGATCGACTTTATGCCCGATGCTTCTTTACCAAACCGGGCCCATTATCGCATGAGCCCGGCCAAGCACGAAGAACTTCGGCGCTAAGTCGAGGAGCTTAAAAAAAATGGCACATTCGCGAAAGTCTAAGCCCGTGCGCGGTCCCCGCCTTGCTCACGCCTAAGAAGGATGGTACTTGGCGCATGTGCGTCGATAGCCGCGCCATTAATAAGATCACGGTTCGCTATCGTTTTCCTATTCTGCGACTCGATGACTTACTTGACCAATTGAGCGGCGCGCGCGTGTTTAGCAAATTGGATTTGAAGAGTAGATATCACCAAATCCGCATTTGCCTCGGCGACGAGTGGAAGATTGCTTTCAAGACTCACGAAGGTCTTTACGAGTGGCTCGTTATGTCTTTCGGCCTCTCCAACGCACCGAGCACATTCATGCGCGTGATGAACCAAGCGATGCGCCCACTCATCGGTAAATTCTTTGTGGTTTATTTCGACGATATATTGATCTATGGCGCTAACGACGATATCCACTTGCAACATCTTCGCGAGGTCCTTGACATTTTTCGCAGAAACTCATTTTATGCCGCTGTTGGGAAGTGCGTTTTCCTCACCGACCGCGTCACCATTTTGGGTTACGTAATATCTGCCGAGAGATTAAGCGTCGACAACTCGAAAGTCCAAGCCGTCGCCTCATGGCCAAAACTGTTGGAAATGATCTAGGGTTTAAGAAAAAGTTTAACGCTTCGTTAAGCGGCGGAATTTTAAAAAATTTCTTTTTCAAGTAAAACAGTTTTTAATAACCTAGACAAAGTGCAAGTACATATAAATAAAACTAATATGAGCATAATAAATTTACTAACCTCTTTAGAAGCTTGAACGTTGATGAGCCTTCGGAAGGTTGAAAACGTTCGTCTCCCTCGCAGCACGTCTCTCTTTCTTTCCTCGGCAACTCGAGCAACCAAGAAAGTTTCTATCACTAAATCACTCGAAATAAAAGGAATTAGTGTGTGGGTACTTTTAAACACTACGACTTAAGAACGAGTCTTGAAGTCGCAGAGGTAAACGCTAGGTCAAATGAGGACCTAGGTGCCAAAACAATAAAACGAAATTGACTAGAGAGAGAGAGGAGAGGGGCAAGTCTAGAGAGAGAAGCTCTCAATCTCTAAAACTTTGGATGAATGAAATGTGAAGAATGAGACTTCTATTTATAGGAAATGTCTCACCTTCAATAAGGTAGTTTCCTCTTCTATAGAATATCACATATTCATGAGCAAAAATTGCCCATTTCCCCTTTAATTCACTCGGCCAAGGCTGCCTTCTAGAAGGCTTGGATTTGTTTCCTTTTTTCGTTCCTTTCTCTAGCTTGGCCGATTCCCTTGTGCATCCATATGCAAATTTGTTTCCTCTTTTTCTTTTGGCAAGTATCTTGATACATTTATGCACAAAATATTCTCTCTTCCTATGGGTATGTTGGGCGCCTATTTCTCATCTAGAAGGAGCTTCTAGAAGCTTCTTCATTTGTTCATGACAACATGAGAAAAACCCATTAAGAATTTTCAATAGAATTCTTATGAAATGAAATTAATCCACAAGGCCCAATAAGACTAATATTGGCCGAGTGACATTAAGTCATCAAATGACCTTGTCAAAAAATTTATTGACATTCATTTCATCCTATGTCTCAAAAGACAAAAATACCCTTTTGACAATTGTCGTTCTTATTTTGACTTAGCTTCCAGTTTAACTATTCCTACTCGATGTGATTCGTGACAGTGACCTCATTGATCCAAATGAACAAAGCTTGAGCTAAAATACTTGGACTCAAAAGTTCACAAACCTTTTCCAAGTTTAGCTTAATGTCAACTGACTCCACTAAAGAGTTGACACTGAAAATCTCTCGGTTCAAATGAATTTATTTTCTACTCAAGAATTCAACCTAATTGTAATGAGTGGATCCACAGAATATTATCAGTGTTTACCCTTCATGAATATCATCAGCTAGTCGGGATTTACAAAATTATCATTTTACCCTTCTAGCTATTATTTCCTCAACTCCTTTGTCGTTTGTGAATAAGTTAGAAACAATGTATTGACGAGGAGCTAACAAGTCACATTGTTTCATCCAAAAGAGTCAGGACTCAATTTGGACACTGGCCAGTTCATTTATTCACACTCCAAGGAACAAAGCATGAGGTGATATACATTGCATTTCAGCAATCTTGTACATGAATTCCATATCTATGAGATCTTCACAAAGTTACTCATAACATTCTCACAAGTTAGTACTTCACCAATAGGCCTTGTTCGGAATCACATAGTGAGTTCGAACTCTGACTTTCTCAAATGAGAATACTAAGCTGTGAAATGACATGTTTCATTTCAGGATTAAGGTAAGCACGATGCAATTCATACGTAGTACTTCGAGATACAAGAGGTTAAATGGTTTGTTCTTATCTTGTCTCTAGAAGTGTACTGGTCAATTCAGTACCTTCGGAAGATACCTAGAAGAACTATAGAGTCTCCAACTCTCAATGCCTCATAACCAGACATCATAGATTCTGATGAGTGCGTATTTTACGTACGAATCTGCTCTCGTTTGACTTGGATTTAGCGCGTTCTCAAGTGTTTTTGATGGTTTTAGTGTGGTTATAGTGAATTTCAGGTCAACATAGATGAAAAGTAGCTGTCGGGTCACATATCGATGGAACGGAAGTAAAAGCGATGAATTTGGAGTCAAAATGAAGAAAATGAAGATTTGGAGGCTGGTGCGCAAGACCTCGCGCCGCGACCGGAAGACCTCGCGCCGCGACCCCTGCATTTTCACGAACACAAAAAGTTCCAGGAGCGTCTCGCGGTGCGCCTCGCGGTAATCTCGCGCCGCGACGATGCAAAGAAAGGAGCCTCGCGCCGCGAGGATGGATGGCGCGCCGCGAGACGACGAATCCTGACGAAAATAAAGTCGAATTTTGACTTAATCTCAGCCGTTGGATCGTTTTTTAAGGCCCAGATCAGTCCAAAATTGTACTTCGACCTAAACCACTATAAAACATAACTCAGTCTCTATTTTTAGGTTACGCTTTATTTTATTATTGTTTTGGAGAGCTTTTGCAACGGAGAGAAAGCTTATCAACGGAATTGACAAAATCCGATCAGCCGGAACTCCATTAATAGATTTACTTCTTCCTTCTATTTATTTTCTGCTCTTAATTTACTATTGTGTTCTTGAATTCCTTTTTCGTTATAATCATGAGCTCTCTTCGTCATTCTATGCTAGTTTTATTGCTTTTAATCACTCTCATTGTGTTGATCATGGTCATGAACACCGTTAGAGGCTAAGTCTTTAGCGGGGTTACGATGTAGTCGGGGTTAGATATAGCTTAGGGGTTTCGTTAGGGTTTGATTAGTTATTAACTGTTTCATGAATATGTTTGCTTGTGTGGAAGTGTTCTTAATGCATTCTTTAGCTTGATCACCTTTAGAATTGTTTAATTAGAGTTTTTAGCTGCTCGAGAGAGAGTAAAAATTCGTGCCCTTTTTCACTCATCACATTGTTTTAGGTTGCTTGACGGCTTAGACGAGTGTGTAATCGTTAGAATTCTCGCGTTTAGTGCATGTGGTTGTTTTAATAGGATTAGAGGCCGAGAGGATAAGTAATCCGACAATTGCATAGGTTCGCTAGATCACTCGAGAGAGGCTAGGGAATATTAATGAGAGAATGAGATTAGCTTACATAGGAATAGTGGTAATTGTTCGTTCTCGAAACCCCGATGCTGTGTTACCTGGTGAAATCGCAACCCCATAGTTTTCTTTGCTTGTTATCTCGTGTTTGTTTCTCTTTTATTTTTACGTTAATTCATTTGCTAGTTTTATAAACACATCCATCAACAAATCTATGAAATCAATTTGCTTTAGGTTGTTTAACGTCGCTATAGTAACTAGTCTCTGTGGGATCGATATCCGTTACTTACGTAACACTATTATTTGTTCGATACGTCCACTTGCGTGCTAGTTATAAAAATATCGCAACAAGTTTTTGGCGCCGTTGCCGGGGACTTTTTACAATAGCGTCGAAAAATAATCTACTTTGCCATTTGATTTTGTTACGCGTTTCCTAACTTTGCGTGTAGTTTTCATGCGGAGTGAGGGAACATCAAACCTCGTTCCACTAAATCTTGAGATCGAAAAATTCTGCAAGACGAACAGAAAGCAATCAAAGGAACGGGCAATGGGAGATAGAGCGAACAACGCGGCGAACGAAGAGCCAAAGACCCTATTCCAATATGGGTTACCACCAGCTGACGCCGCACAATCGGCAATCGCTCTCCCGGCTCTTGCGGGTAACCAGAATTTCGAGATCAAGACCGGCATAATACACATGGTCCAAGCGAATCAATTCTCTGGATCACCGGCCGAAGACCTGCAAGACCATCTGACTAACTTCGTCGAGATCGCAAACACGTTCAAGCTCCACAACGTGTCCGACGAAGCCATCCGCTTCCGCCTCTTCCCGTTTTCACTACGGGACCGAGCCAAGATGTGGCTCAACTCCCTCCCACCGGGTTCCATCACATCATGGGCTGACCTGCGTGTCAAATTCATCTCAAAGTTCTTCCCGTTCGAGAAGATGCACAAGAGACGCAATGAGATCCATTCGTTCGCCCAATACGACGGGGAGTCACTGTTCGAAGCATGGGGGCGCTTCAAGGAGTTAGAGAGGAGGTGTCCCAATCACGGCATTCAAGGGTGGATGATGGTGCAGATTTTCTATGGCGGCCTCTCACCATCGTCTCGCACCCTCGTCAACACCGCCGCGGGAGGATCTTTCTTCCAAAAGACCGAGGAGGAAGCTCATGTCATCCTCGAGGAGCTCGCGTACAACAACGACCAATGTCCTTCCGAGCGAAGAATTCAGAAGCGCGAGCCAGTCACGCCCGAGATGGAAATGATAAAAGCCCTCGCAGCACAGGTGGCCGACCTCACCAAAACGCTCCATGGGCAGCAAGCTACCGTTCAGGCTATCCACGCCCTACTCCCGAGCCGTGCTTCTGGTATGTCGGCCCTCATTCTAGCGATGAGTGCGCGCAAGGGAACAAGGGCCAACAAGCAAGCTTCATCAACAATCGGCCGCCCTACAATCAAGGCCCGATGAGCAACTATCAGAATGGAGGATGGCGCGGTCACCAAAATAACATGCCGATGCAACTCGCACCGCAAGCTCAGCCTCGACCGCCTCAGAATCAGCCCCGACCACCGCCGTATCAAGCAACCATTGCGAGCTTACAAGAACGAGACTAATCTGGAGGAGCTCGTAGCTAATCTGGCCACGTCGACGACTGCCTTTGTGAATACTACCACCGACTTCATGCATGAAACGAAGACAGCCCTCTCGAACCAATCGACACAGATCCGAAACCTCGAGACGCAGGTGGGGCAGCTCGCCAACGCCATCCACACACGACCCCAAGGCACGCTTCCAAGCGCCCCTGAAGTGAATCCAAGGGAGCACTGCAATGCCATTTCTCATCAACACGTTGCAGCCACCGAGAGCCCGAAGAAAGAAGAAGAAGAGGCTGCCCCGGTCACCAAAGCTCCTAAGCCGCACCCGCCGGTCCATACATATGAGCCGCCACTTCCGTTCCCGCAAAGGCTCACGGTGGCACTTTCCGCCGAGTGTAGTGCGCTTCTAAAACAAGAGCTCCCGCAAAAATTAGAAGATCCGGGCAAGTTCACATTGCCGTGCACCATTGGAGACATCTTCATCGAGAACGCGTTGTGCGATCTTGGTTCGGGCATCAACCTTATGCCATCGGCCGTCTTCACCAAACTCGGGGTGGGTGAACTAAAGCCCACGCGCACCACTCTCCAATTGACGGATCGGACCGTAAGGCACCCGCGCGGTTTCGTGGAAGACCTCCTCATGAAAGTCGGAAAATTCACTTTTCCGGCCGATTTCTACGTCATCGACATGGACGAGGATCGCGATATCCCCATTCTTTTTGGAAGGGCTTTCTTAGCCACTTGCGGGGTTCGCATAGACGTGCAAAGAGGCGAGCTGATGATGCGCGTGAAGAACGAGGAAGAGAAGTTCGGGACCTGCAAAACCCGAAAGCGCAAGAAGGAAAAAGAAGAGATCTACGTCATCGAGACGTACGAAGTCGCCACTCCACCATCCACACCTCCGCCAAGTGCTCCTCCTAAAGAAAAATCAACAAAAAGTGCGAGTGAGGATGCAAAGCTGAAATCTCCATCCAAGCCATGGCGAGGACATTGGCCGAAGCCATTCAAAGAGGTATGGAGGAAAAAAGAGAGCGTACAAGAAAATTCACCGCCGCCCGAGCGCGGCGGCGACGAATAGGGGAGTTCTACCACCCCCGCGAGGTAAGTTCTCTGTCTCCCGTGTTTTTATGGATCTACATTGAGGACAATGTAGAGATTAAGTTTGGGGGGGTGAACTACTTTGTGGGGGATTTCTGTTAGATTAGGTTGTTTTTTTTTTATTTAATTTTTTTATTTTCTTAATTTTGTTTGGTGATTGCTTATAAGTGATAGTATTAAAGTGTTTTCTCTCGTTACTTGCCAATGATACCATGTATTTTCAAAGAAATCCGAGTTCGAGTCAATTTTAAATTTTTTTTTGTGCTTCATTGTGATTGACTAGTGGTTTGAGTAACGCAATTTCGGTTGATTTTTCCCATTTATGCACACACGTCCGTCCCGGGGTTTGAGTAGTCCTTAGAGGTTCGATCACATCTTTAAATGTCTTTTAGCTCACGAACACTAAGAACCGCTCTAGCCCTCTTCGAGGCGAAATGACCTGACACGAACCTAGGGAACATGACATAGGCCTTCATTTGGACCAATCAGAGCCGAAAAGCCAACCCGTAATACTTCCTTGAGCACCCTTTCAGAAAAAGCCGAACGATTAATCCTTTCTCGATACTTAGTCAGAAAAAGCCGAGCCAATAATATTTCAAATCCCACAAAGAACCCCGTTAATTTAGCGACTCTTGAGTGAATTCTTTCGATTTTTGTGACATGTTCTTCGACTAGTCTCTATGTCTTTTATAGTTCATTAGACACCACGCCGGTGATTGTTCGTTTTTATGTTTATTGTTTTGTATTAGAAAGAGAAAAAAAAAAGAAAAAAAAGGAATGAAAAAAAAAGAAGAGAAAAAAAAAACTACAAAAAAAAAGAGTGTTTAATTTATGCATTTTATTATTTATTTGTATTAGTTTCGGGCGTGGTATTCTGTGACATTGGTTTTAGAGACTAGACGTTGCATAGTCAAAGTTTGGGGGGAAACATTGGGAAGTAAAGGCTTAGGAAAGAAAACGTTCTCGAAAGGTGAAATTTTATGCCATGAACTAGGGGTGAACTGGATCGGTTCGGTTCGGTTTTTGACATTTTTAGTATCCGAATCCGAATTTTCGGTTTTTAAAAACTCGGTCCAGTATCCGGTCCAATTTAGTCTAAAACCGAAATTCGGTTATCCGGTTTCTTAAATCCAGTATCCAGTTTTTAAAATTCGGTTATCCAGTTTGTAAAATTTCAGATCCAATTTAATATCCAATTTTATAAAATGGATATCCATTTTCTAAAATCCAAATCCGGTTTGTAAAAATTCAAAAAACGAGTACAAACGACTCTTATAAAGCTCCAAAAAGACAATACATAATCTAAAACTGAGTAAAAAAAAATAAAATTCAAATGGACACTCGTCTCCAACTACATGCACATGTAAATATCATAATATAAAATTAAAATTACAACCCTAATGATCATAATAAACCATACAACAATTGAATTTGTATGTTACTTTTATAGATCACATAATCAAGTTGTAGTAGCAGTAGGAGTTGATATATGAGAAGTTTCTTCTTTTATGACAACTTGACCATCATCTGTTAATAATAATGACATAAATTTAAAATAAATTTGTTTTAATAAACAAACAACAAATGAATATGTCAAATAAAATATCAAATTAATTATCTTACCCAAAACAACTTGCTTAGAATCATTTAGTGCTTCCACTTCAGCAAAATCTGATTTGGGAAAAAAATAAAAACGCTAGGTCTCTCTCAAAATTAGGTCAAGTCTTTTTTTTTTTATATATATTTATTTTTAATTAAAAAAAATTGGTTAAATAACCGATATCCAGATTTTCCCAAAATCAAATCCGATATCCGGTCCAGTTTTGTAAACCGGATCGGTTATCCGAATCCGAATTTCGGTTAGCTGACGTGGCTCCAAATTTTGGTTTCGGTTCGGTTTGGATATCGG
This sequence comes from Urtica dioica subsp. dioica, assembly GCF_054948205.1. Taxonomy (NCBI): domain Eukaryota; kingdom Viridiplantae; phylum Streptophyta; class Magnoliopsida; order Rosales; family Urticaceae; genus Urtica; species Urtica dioica. The sequence continues at coordinate 4,791,712 of NC_142761.1, forward strand.
TTTTATCCGATTTTCGGTTCGGTTTTGTACAGCCCTACCATGAACGTGGGAATGGGTGAGTAAGTAACATCATGAGAAAGTTTGTGAGTTGGTGAGATTGAGTCGCTAGGTTGACGTTTTAGCCACATTTTGACCGTATCCTACCGTTGACCCTAGCCTAACATTACAAGCCGACAAAGCCCTATTGATTTCCTCGGTAAGTGTCTTGCATTAGTGGAGAGTGAGCGGCGAAAAGCATTATGGTGTTCGATTCACATTCATCTCATTATTATTTGAGCATTTGACATTAGAAGATGTGAACGAACATATTGAGTTGACCTCTCTCTCTTTCGGGACATATTTCACACACGGGGGATTTTGATCGGGAACGTGTTGCAAAAGGCCATTTAGTCAATCTAATTATTTTTTCTTGGTTTCATATGATGATTGACTTGGATTCGGAAATTTTTGTAGGTTGAGGCATTTAACTAACACTTGACATTGTTGCTAAACTTTGTGATCACCATTCGTTTTTAGTGTAACTTCTTTGGTGTGTTTATTTTATTGTCTAGTTTTGTGTTGCTTGAGGACAAGCAATGTTCAAGTTTGGGGGAGTTTGATGAGTGCGTATTTTACATACGAATTTGCTCTCGTTTGACTTGGATTTAGCGCGTTCTCAAGTGTTTTTGATGGTTTTAGTGTGGTTATAGTGAATTTCAGGTCAACATAGATGAAAAGTAGCTGTCGGGTCACATATCGATGGAACGGAAGTAAAAGCGATGAATTTGGAGTCAAAATGAAGAAAATGAAGATTTGGAGGCTGGTGCGCAAGACCTCGCGCCGCGACCGGAAGACCTCGCGCCGCGACCCCTGCATTTTCACGAACACAAAAAGTTCCAGGAGCTTCTCACGGTGCGCCTCGCGGTAATCTCGCGCCGCGACGATGCGAAGAAAGGAGCCTCGCGCCGCGAGGATGGATGGCGCGCCGTGAGACGACGAATCCTGACGAAAATAAAGTTGAATTTTGACTTAATCTCAGCCGTTGGATCGTTTTTTAAGGCCCAGATCAGTCCAAATTGTACTTCGACCTAAACCACTATAAAACATATCTCAGCCTCTATTTTTAGGTTACGCTTTATTTTATTATTGTTTTGGAGAGCTTTTGCAACGGAGAGAAAGCTTATCAACGGAATTGACAAAATCCGATCAGCCGGAACTCCATTAATAGATTTTCTTCTTCCTTCTATTTATTTTATGCTCTTAATTTACTATTGTGTTCTTGAATTCCTTTTTCGTTATAATCATGAGCTCTCTTCGTCATTCTATGCTAGTTTTATTGCTTTTAATCACTCTCCTTGTGTTGATCATGGTCATGAACACCGTTAGAGGCTAAGTCTTCAGCGGGGTTACGATGTAGTCGGGGTTAGATATAGCTTAGGGTTTTCGTTAGGGTTTGATTAGTTATTAACTGTTTCATGAATATGTTTGCTTGTGTGGAAGTGTTCTTAATGCATTCTTTAGCTTGATCACCTTTAGAATTGTTTAATTAGAGTTTTTAGCTGCTCGAGAGAGAGTAAAAATTCGTGCCCTTTTTCACTCATCACATTGTTTTAGGTTGCTTGACGGCTTAGACGAGTGTGTAATCGTTAGAATTCTCGCGTTTAGTGCATGTGGTTGTTTTAATAGGATTAGAGGCCGAGAGGATAAGTAATCCGACAATTGCATAGGTTCGCTAGATCACTCGAGAGAGGCTAGGGAATATTAATGAGAGAATGAGATTAGCTTACATAGGAATATTGGTAATTGTTCGTTCCCGAAACCCCGATGATGTGTTACCTGGTGAAATCGCAACCCCGTAGTTTTCTTTGCTTGTTATCTCGTGTTTGTTTCTCTTTTATTTTTACGTTAATTCATTTGCTAGTATTATAAACACATCCATCAACAAATCTGTGAAATCAATTTGCTTTAGGTTGTTTAACGTCGCTATAGTAACTAGTCTCTGTGGGATCGATATCCGTTACTTACGTAACACTATTATTTGTTCGATACGTCCACTTGCGTGCTAGTTATAAAAATATCGCAACAGATTCTTCTAACAATCATACTGAGGTCAATAGTCCTTTGACCTTTAGATTGCGAATATATCGTTTTAAGCAAACTACGAAGAGTTTGTTCATGCAAATCTACATTTGTCTCTTCGCAAGTTGTTTAGTTTGTTTATGGACTAAAGACTAATGTTTTATCATAAAGGTTCAAATAGACAAGGAGGAATGAATGAACGTTTCAACTTTTTATTAATGAATAAGCAATTACAAGCAAGAGTCTTCATGAGACTTTATTACATCAAATGTACTTAAATACACACTACAACTCTTCTTGTGGGCACCATTGACAACAAAAACCTACCACCGTCACGGACGTGCGTAGCTTCCACAGCTTAACATCATTTTACCGACAGTTCATTCCGCATTTTAGTTCTGTGATGGCTCTAATAACCGAATGCATCAAAATCGGACGCTTCCATTGGTCACCACAAGCGGCCGTGTCATTCGAGCGGATTAAGGCACTGCTCACGAGCGCTCCAATACTCGTCCTACCCTATTTCAAGCAGCCCTTTTTACTCCACTGTGACGCGTCAAAAGTGGGGATCGATACCGTTCTTCGCCAAGGTAATCGCTCGGTCACCTACTTTGGTGAAAAACTCACCGGCCCGAAGTCACGCAACAACACGTACGATGTCTAGTTTTACGCGATTGTCTGCGTTGTTCATCATTGGCGCCATTATCTCTTCCAAAAAGATATTGTCCTCTACACCGACCACGACAGGCTAAAACACCTCGGCACTCAAGATAAGGTATCTTCGCGACACGTTTCTTGGATTTCTTTTCTACAACAATTCACATTCTCAATAAGGCATAAAGCGGGTGTTTTGAACCGTGTCGCCGATGCACTTAGCCGCTGCCACACCTTGCTCACCGAAATGCGCATCGATGTGCCCGGGTTCAACTCTTTGACCGAGCTCTACGCGGTGGATCCATTCTTTTCCATATCATCCAGCGGCTTCACACGACCGAGCATCCTAAGTTTTTGTGGTCCGATGGGTTCCTCTTCTACAACATACGATTATGCATTCCCGAGGGTAGTCTTCGGCTAAAGATCATCCGCGATATGCATAACGAGGGCCATGGCGAGCGGGATCGCACTCATCACCTCGTGGCGGCTTTCGTATTTTTGGCCTTCCTTACAGCGCGACGTCACACGCTTTGTCGAACGTTGCCGCACATGCCACCTCGCCAAAGAAAAAGCAACTAACGCGGGTCTCTATATGCCGCTTCCGATACCGACACAACTGTGGGTCGACATTAGCATGGATTTCGTGCTGGGCCTACCTCGCACTCAAAATGACTCCATTTTGTCGTGGTCGATCGCTTCTCCAAAATGGCTCACTTTATTCCGTGCAAAAAGACTTCGGACGCGGTCAACGTCGTCGTTTTATATTTCCGTGAGGTATACCGTCTTCATGGTCTCTCCACGTCCATTGTGTCCGACCGCGACACTCACTTCTTGAGTCATTTTTGACGAAGCTTGTCGCGCCTCGTCAACACACGCCTCGACTTTAGTAGCGCTTACCATCCACAAACCGATGGTCAAACTGAAGTTGTCAATCGTTCTCTCGGCAATCTCCGCCGTTGTCTCGTATGTGAAGCAATTAAATCATGGGATCTTAAGCTCTTCCAAGCTGAATTCACTCACAACCACGTGACTAATCTAAGTACGGTTTTTAGTCCATTTCACGTCGTTTATGGTACCAACCCTCGCTGCCCGCTAGATCTCGTCCCGGTTCCCGACCACACACCCGTCCATGGCTCCGCCGCTGATTTTGTCGAACAATTCCAAAATGTTCACCGGCTAACTACGGAGAACTTGCGCACAACCACTGCTAAGCACAAGCTCCATGCGGACGCGAAACGTCGATCGGTCGACTTCGAGGTTGGAGACTATGTTTGGGTTGTTCTTACGAGAGAGCGGATTCCGGCTCAGGAGTACAAGTTGAAATCCAAGACAATTGGTCCGATCGAGATCGTGGAGAAGATAAATTCCAATGCGTATCATCTAAATTTGCCTAGCCACATTCGCACCGCCGACGTTTTTAATGTTAAGGATCTCCGCCCTTACACCGGCAACAATTCCGACGATGACATTGTGCAAAATTCGAGGACGAATTTTCTCGACCGAGTGGAGAATGATGCCATGCATAATGCCATGCAAATTGGTCTTACGTACATGGAAAGGTGGGACCAAAACAATGGGAGAAAATGATGAAAAGTCACTTTCCGTTTAAGCTTAATGGTGTCATTTATTTCCTCTTTTATGAGCTATTATTTTGTCTTTCCGTTTCCTCTTTTATTTCCTTCTTTATTGCCTTTTATTTCCTTTTAATGTGGTTGTGCCCATTTGCTTTCTTGTTTTGTGTTGAACGTATCATGTTTATTCTAGTTTATATATACTTGTCTTTGCCTAGTTACATGACAGACTTGATTAAATAAAAAGAAACTCAACCATTGCTTGAAGAAACCTATGTGATTATCTCTTTCCTATAAGCTTGTCTACATCAAATACCTAGCATATACTCAAGATAATTAGACCCTTGTTTGAAGTTGATTATCAAATCACTGAGTCATATGAGATCTTTTATGCCGATAGCATATAGTATTTAAGTTTAGCAATATATAATTAATCTGCTCCGGAATGTTGATTATCCCCAACGAACCTGAAAAATCCACTGTCTCCTATTGTTCAGTTTCTGTATAGATTACAGCATTGTAGAAAGGCTTTGTGGCATACAAAATTCATTTGATTATTCTGCTTGCACCTTCTCTTTAATTGAATAGAACAAATGAATATAAAGCGAAAGAGGCAAATAAATGCACAATTTACTTGGTTAACAGAAGAAAAAAAAAACGTAAGCCTGATCAAGTTAAATGGAAAAATTTGTTGCAAAATTTCACTTTTTTATTTTTTAAAACTAAAGAAAATAAATGAAAGTTATTTTAAAAAAATAGCTAGGCTATATAAATAAGTGATGGTATTATCATAATTTCTCTCATTTTAATCATCATGTGCTTAACACATGACTCACTTAACATTTTTTACAGTAATCCATAATGAATTGAAGTTTAACATGAAGGGGGAATACGACAATTTTTAAAGTTTCGGGAGTCACTTGTTAATGACACCATAGTTTAGGGGGCCAAAATGTCAATAATCCATAAATAAATTTTCAAAAAATTAGCAAAATAGCCAAATCAAACCTTATGATTTGCTATTTAGCCAAG